>NC_135497.1:325467576-325650076 GCF_052857255.1 Amblyomma americanum | reverse complement strand
GCCGGGTATACGTATATATGGGCAAGGAGCTTTCTTTTGCCGGGAATAGATTATGGTTGATAAAAGTCAGTGGGCTGCATACGTCTCAAAATGCGAGGGTGGAGGCAACTTTGTTCTTGGAACCTTTATTGGCGCTTTTTGTGCCACCTGATTCACTTTCGATTATATTACGAACCACAGGCAATGCTATGCATCAGAGCGATGGCTCTCACTGAAATCCTGGCCTTTTTTTGTGGTTCTGCATCAAAATAAGCGGAAGTAAGACACCGAAAAGTTTACGATGGGATTATTCATGACGATACTTATTTTCAGCACTAACTGTACACTTGACCTTCGCTTACCTTCGCAGCGAAGAAGTTATTGTGAATGTATAGTTTCCTGGGTTTTGAATCAATATCAAGCTCGAATTTTTTTCCAGAAACGAACGATGCTTCTGGTTTACAGTGGAGGCTGCGTACTCCAGTTGCAAAAACTTACCCTAGGGTTAGACCAAAGCTCTTTGTGCGTGAAAACGTATGCTTCGAAAAGTCCCACAGTGAAGAAAACGATGTATTGATGAGGCATCGAAAATACGTGCTCAAAATTAACTGTAGTATTCCTGTGAAAAAAAAAAAGAGGAGCTTTTATAAGACACTGAAGAATTGAACCGTAGTCAACGAAGATTATCAGGTGCGCCGAATTCTATGAAAACCGGAACGTGCATTTCGTCTAATAACGCACGACTCAGGATTTTGGTCTGGGTTGGCTGGTTCATTGCTATTAGCTGAATAATCCAGCACGAATGAACAAGGACACGAGAAGAACACACAACAGAGGACCAGCGCCCGTCCTGTGTTCTGTATTCTTTTCCTGACCTCGTTTGCTTCGCGCTGGATTAATGCGTTGATTAAAATTACGCACGATCTGAAAATACAGAACATTAAAACAGGCTTCTCGTGACTATGCTACTTCAGAACACTGTGACAGAAGTTTTATTACTACAACCAGCTATCTAGTGTGGCCGAAAGAGCGGAGTAGAATTGCAAGCACCGTTCCCTCGCTTAAAAATAAAAGATTTCAATATAGGGCCCTCAAAATGTATATTAAAGTGTCTTAAGTTGGCAATAGCGCCCACTGAGGAATCGTAGGCTTGCAATCTCGCCCCCACAAAAACTGAATCGTTGCGCAACGAAAACAATCGACACGACAGCTTTCCTGCGGCCCTAACTTCGGCATAAAATGAAGAGGGTTGAATGACCAGAAATGCCTCTTTGTGTGAGTGAACCACCCTAGGGTTTTCATACTGCACTAAGCTACAATTAAAAAACATGGGAACTTTCTCCCGGATAGGTTGCTTTTAGAGAAACTTGCTGCAAACATTCTTACACAAGGTCCAGTGACCACATTAAGAAGCAACCCCTATGACGGTGCCAGTATGCTTGTACTCCAAACAGCCACAAGCGCTGCTGCAGATATTACGGTCAGGCACACCCCGCGAGGGAAGGGAAACTTCATGCGATGGTTACCCCTCCGTAACGCGATTTTCAACAACAGTTCTACATCGGGAGCTAGCCGGATGACGTGGTCGCAGTTATGCAGCAACTACGCGAACGCCGTTCCTTGTAAGTGACAGAACTACATGTAGGTCACTGTGGTCACACGTCCCCGCGCACTACATTCAACGGGTCTGAGTCATCCGGTTGACTTTCATTTTTGAGTGGTCTCTGAAATCCGCGTTTCAAGGTAGCAATCACCTAGTGAAGTTTTTTTTTTATCCGCAAAGTTTTAAGGAAGTTATGAAATAGCTTTCCTTTGTAGCTGCAAGGATGTGTTTGGGTGGTTGTTAATGAGTGAATAAAATTTTGGTTTAAAATGTACGTACTCCTGTCCGGCGAATTCCTCTGAACACGCTGCACTACCTTGATACGGTAGTATTCAAAAGCTCTCGTAAGCACTTGTGTGTCGAATGAGTCATCCTTGCCTGTTCGCTGACCATGACGCCGAATACAAATAACAAAGTGCGCCTCAATGAAAAACATTATTTTTTCTCTTACCTCTTCATCAGGTTGACAAAGCCGAGCACACTAGGTATACTTGAAAGTTGCATGAATGAAACTACATATGCAGCCCACACTAGAAATAGAAGACAAAAAAGACAAAAACAGTTCAAATGGCAATTCCATCTGCGTAAAGTAGCAGGTAAGTGTGAATTAAATTTAAAATGCATGATTGAATTGAGGAAGTTGAGATGATCAGTTAGTGTGGTGAAAGAAGCTAGGCAAAACTAATGTAGGAATAAATGAAAGCACAAACGATTGATATCTCTGAGAGATCGGCTAAAAGAAATGACGCCTACCACTAAACACGAATACCAGACCATAATGTTAAAAAAAGGGGGCGAATATTGCAGTAGTTCATGTGGTTGTTAAATTATGACATTCGAGCTTTTCTAAAGCCTAGTGCTATCATCCCGGAGTAATGTACTAGTCCTGAACGAAACGTGGCTCACTGATGGCGTCGCTGATAACGAAGTCTTGTCAGACATGCCAAAATTTCAGTTTTTTCAATGACCGTACTGTTGCCCCTGGCAGAGGCATCCTCGTTGATGTTGATAAACAATTATCATGCTCCAGTCTTAACACCCCTTCAAAATAGGAAATGCTAAGGCTCTTGTGTCGCGCCGCACCAAAAACTGTCTTCCCAGGCCTATACTAGAGACCTCCACAGAGTAATCTATAGTTTCCTCAAGGACCTATTAATATATTATTTCACATTTGGTCTAAATACCCTGACACCGACATTATTCTTTCAGGGGATTTCAATTACCCTGGAAAATTTGAGTTACTGGGAAAACGAAACGTCCCTGACGAGTACCTCCAAATCTAGAGAATTCCTGGATGTTTGCTCATATTTTGACCTAGATCATTTAGTATCCGAACCAACATGTGTGGCTCCTGGTGCTTCAAACATTCCAAATCTGATACTAGGCGCGATTACCGGATGCTTATCCTTTATAACGAACCTACGTGAAATTAGTGACCACAAATATATGCATGCAGTTTTCAGTTGGTCCCTGAGTTGCGTCAAACACATGACAAGATTATACGGCTTTACGGTTGACGCAATTACGATGTCATTAAAAACTATATCCGGAAGACTTCCCGCCTGAGTTTCATTCAGAACTACACTGCCGTTTGTTAATAATTGGCTTTTATTCACTAACAAAATCACCGAACTAGCTAACAAATATGTTCCTCAAATGTCCATCTACCGCAATTACCAAAATCTATGGTTCACGTATAAGATAACAAGGCTAAGAGATGTGGCCTTTTCAAGTACCAAAAATGATACCAAGCAGCTGCGCTTAGAACAGGCATGTTGCCGAGGGCACCTACTGTGCTGCTATATGTAGCGCTAAACAGTTGTTTTATAATCTAGAATTAACAAGGATCCTCAACAGTTACATAATAAAATTATGGCAAATAGGAAACCCAGAGCACACGCATGCCATTACCTTTACCAACACTTTGGCCGAAGAGGTCAGTGACTGGGCAAAATTTTTTAACACCGCGTTTTCTTCTGTATTAGCCGATGAAGTTGGCGTGTCACCTGCTGCACCTCCAGCCGCTGCACTTCCCTCATTTCCTTGTCTAACGTTCTCTTTTTCTGGTATTTTGACTAATAAAAAATGTGAACCTCTCGTAATCAACTGGCGCCGAAGACATCAATTCGAAACTAGTAAGGAACACTGAACATATCACTGTTGAATACTTCTTAATTTTCACACAGTCACTTAACTGCCAAAGGAAGCCTACTGGATGTCTAGAAAGTAGGGAAGGTCGTTCCAGTGTGCAAATCAGAGGACAAAAAATCTGCCATTAATTATCAGCCCATTTCTCTAACCAGCTATACAATGCGAGATAATAGAACACGTGAACTTTCTGGAAACCGTGAACTTTCTGGAGAGGAAAATTCTTTTTCATCCTTCGCAACATGTCCTTCGCAAGAGCTTTTCTTGCGAAACCCAGCTCGCACTTTTCGTTCATGATCTGCGTACTAATCCCGATCATAATATTCAAACTAATGTCGTTTTTTTCTAATTTGCAAAAGCTTTTGACACTGAACTCAACGTGCGTTTACTACTAAAGCCAGAACATCTAACTTAAGATCCTAATGTTTTCGCATGGCTCAAGGAATTTCTAACTAACCGCTTCTAGTTCTTTTTTTGTTAGCAACCAAAACTCTACCTCCCTCGCTGTAACAGGAGGCGTCCCACAAGGCTCTGTCCTTCGTCTACTGTTGTTCCTAATCTACATTAATGATATAGCAGTGCATATAATATGTAAAGTTCGCATGTTTGCCGACACTCACGTCATCTATCCCAATGTGGCTAACATATCCCACCGAACAGCTCTTCAAAATTATCTAAATCACGTAAACATGGTGTGACCAATGGCCAATGAAACTATAAACGCTAACAAATGTAAACTCGTCTCATTTCACTGTCACCAGCAACCCTCCGTATTTAACTGTTCCATCATCATCTTCGTTGTTGAGCTTGATGATGATGGTGGTGATGCTGAATTTTAATGGTGCATATATAGTCAGCTTTGGTCAGAGAGCGCCGTGACACAACGTATTTTTCTTTACACAAGGTGTGGTCAGAAACCCATCTTCCAAGCATTTCACCCCAGAAAAGCAGAACACCAGGCCCGGGGAAAGCTTGTACACATTGTATCAAAGAGTTTAGCTATCCTACTCGATATAAGTACCACGCCCTTCTAGACAAATTGATTAGGCAACAGACAGTCTAAGCATGCATATCCGGCATCTTCCCCGGCTACTTGAACATCACCTGCACAGAGACCGCACACCGCATTTTCTGAGGTTATAGCTGTCCACTAGTCGCCTGTCCCATGAGATTCCTCACCGGTGGCAAGACCTTTGTCTCAGTTGTGGAGCATCAATAACCCTCATGCCTGCCTTACTACATCAATAGATACGGAGAAGTTCTACCTGTCGTTCCTTGCTCTGAAAGAGACTACTGTTCTTTGCTCACTGTTCACTGTACCGTGGTATACACGGACGGCTAGATGTCGCCCACTAGCTCGACCGTTGTCGCAGTTATTCATTAAGAACAGCCGCAGTCGAGGTACGACTTTCACATATGAGAACCTTCATTGGATCTAAATTGGCCGCTCCGTGGGAAGTCTTATTCAGTACATCAGTCAGCAAATAGGCCAAAAATGGGCTATTTTCTGTAATTCCAAAATTGCCCTGCTATGCTCGGAAATTCCCTTTCGTCATGCAGAGCATACGGAACTGACTGCAGAAATGAGACATAAACAACATAACATGCTGCACTAGAAGCACGTGCAAATATCGCTTTGCAGCGGTTGCACAGCGGCGTTGCATTTATCGACATCACTGTCCTTGCGGATAGTGCTGTTCGATCGGCCCATGGGAATACGCAGAATGTCCGCATTCCAGTGGCAAGAGTCGACGCAGCGAGGCAGCTTCGTGTGCTTGCCCGCAACACGACTTTGACTTCATGGAATAATCAAGGATATTCGGGACGTTGATTGTGCAACATCTTTTTTCTTTTCTTTGTTATACGTGCAATACAAAAAAAAATACACAGGAATTGTTTGGGCCCATAGCCTCAAGACTGGTGTTGGGTCCAGTGGAGACTATGATACAAGAGCAGGCTGTTGTGCCATAGAGGTGGGCCCGTATCGCTCGCCACCCGTTTTGTGACAGAGCGCTGCCAGCTCTCTTGGCGGTAGCGACGACTCCTAGTCAGGCGTCGGTGAGAATAACAAAAGGGATTTTATACACTATGCACAGGGCGTTGTACAGGACAAGATCGACACGGGGCCGAGAGCTATTGTAAACGCGACTGTTCTCGCACAGCGACGTCCGGCGAGACCCCAACGCTTCACACATCTCACTCCACTCATGAGCGGCACTTGATTCACGGTGGGTCGGTCTCTCGGTAAATCGGTCTCTCCCTCCAAATGGCAGCGCTGGGGCTTATAAAGCCCGAGAAACGGTTGCCACTCAAACGGCCCAATACAAAGCCAGCACTTGACGGGCGTCCGAGAGGTCCAACCTGCGACCGCGCTGGCCGCCTGCTTCAAGTTTGCCGCGCGCGGTGACTTCCCGAAACCGGCGCTTCGCTGTCTAGCTGCTTGCTGCACGTTTGGGCATGTCGCACGCTGATACTTCTCCACAGGACGACACTGTCTTGCAAAGCAGCACCTTGGCTGGCCAAAGGAGCGTTAGGGCCCCGCTGCCTTGCGGCGCAGCACCGGAGCTTGTCAAAGGGGAGTTCGCAGGATAAATTTTGCATCCTGCGGAATTGGAATCCGGGCTGGTTGTCCAGGCATAACAAGGCGGACACAAAACGGAAGCGATTCACATAAGGTTCTAGGGATCAAGCAAAAGTATATTAAAGGGTAGTGCAAAGTTACTTCTCATTTTTAAGCCATTAGGAATGCAATTCCAGATTTGACCACCAATAAATTCAATTAGCCTTCGACCGTAAGTGTTGTGGCGTGGTAGAGGATTAAAATTTCGGCTAGTTTCAGTCCTCGTGCGTCTGTTGGGAATTCTGAACAATTTTAAGTCAAGTGGGTCATTAAATGCAACAATACTATATACTATTACTGCAGTTTCTAATGCGTGTACAGAATTCAAAGGAGACAATCTAAGCGATCCGAATTAAGACTATGTTTAGGCAGTGCTTTTTGAACATTTAACTGTCCTAATTGTTTGTTTTTGCATGCGGATAACTGAGTCTGAATTCGTCTTATAAGTGCTACCCCAAGATTATGTGAAGTAGCTAAATTGGTTATGGATGAAAGCAAAGAATACGCAGGTCATGGAGGCCAAAGCACTTAAGAGCCTTTTGCAAAGAAGTAACAAGTGTGCGTAAACTTCGAACGTACAGGGTGATCAAAATTAAGCTACAAAGGTTTCTTAAATTAGGCGCTGAGAGAAACGCCAAATGCACCACTGGAGATAAGTTATGTGGCCAAGGGAGCACAGAATTAAATAATAGTTCAAATTGGAAATAGCAGCGCGCAAAAGAAAGAGGACCAGAAAAAAGAAAGAAGCAGGACGAGCGCTGACTCACAACAAACGCTTTATTCATAAAGCCTGCGGTATATAAAGGATGAAGGAAAGGCATGACACGTCCACTGAAGGAAAAACACGAAAACAAAACAAACGTGCTCCGCCGCTCAAAAATTGGCTAGGAATAACAGCTCCTTTTTAGATAAAACAACACTAGGTTTGCTAATGCAGCCGCAAAATGTTCTACCCTATTTACATCGGGTCTCCCATGGGCTAAAGAATGTAGGAAAAAGATATAATGTTCATATCGAACTTTCAGCCCCTGACAAACTAAAGCAAATACGCCCTGCAATTCAAAGAAAAAGAAAAATTTTAAAAAGCAAATAAGGGCGCGGTGTCGCGCACAGTGATCCGTGCGTGAACTGCCGCGTAGGGGTTGATCACGGCATTCCCCTATCTTGTGGAGCCCGAAACACTGGGCAGACTGGTCGCTGCCTGAGCAAGCGTTTGCAAGAACACAAAAAATAATCTAGCAAACAGCAATGACCAGGCTCATCTTGTCACACACTGGCGGGGGTGCGAAGTGATGAAAAAGAAAAAGAAAAACGCACTGCTCTGTTACATCGCGCTCAGGTGTTGTACTCCCACAGGGACGAGAATAGGCGGGGAGTGGCAGAAGCATATTTTGTCGCAACGGAGCAACGCGGCTGCCCTAGTAAACCTACTGTTGTTGCATCTAAAGAGGAGCTCTTGTTTCTTGGAAATTTATGAGCGGCGCGCGCACGTTTGTTTTCGTGTTTTGCCTTAATTCACGTGCAATGCCTCGTCTACATCCTTTAAATACCCCAGGTTTTATGAATAAAGCCTTATACCCCTGTCACACGGGCACTTGTAAGGCCTTAGAAATTAAGGTCCTTTGCCCCAAAGGCGCGTGACGCGCATCTACGCGGCAAAGCGTCGAGACCTTTGCGAAAAAGGTCCGTAGCAATAAAGGCGGCCGTCAGCGGCCTTAAAGTTGCTTAAAGGAGCAACCCAGAAGGCAGCGCCAGCTAGCGAGCTCAAAGAATAAAAAATTGACGCAATTTTAATTTTGAAACCGTAAAAAAATATCTAATTTATCTTATTTAATGGTTAATTTTGCGTTACAGTGCATTTAACCGTAGAGGAGGCTATGACTAAAGACATCCACACTGCTAAGAATGGACTTGAACGCTTTTCAGCAGCCGCATCGACACACACGTGCTTGCGCATCTCGCTTTGCTGTTTTTTCTTCGTGTGCTCTTTGTTGTGTGCGTGTTTTGAGTTTGCTTGTGTGCACAAAGACACAAGCAACAAAGCACGCTTCTCGAACACGACGAGGAGCCGAACGGAAAAGTGCGCCTACCATGGTCGGACCGAGAACGATGAAAAAAAAAAGAAACATTGTTTCAAAATATTCGTTTCTCACCGTCAGAACGCTCCTTTATTATCGTGATAGCTACTTTTTCTAACATAAACGAAAGCACTCTTAGCTGAAGTGCTACCGTCTGCTTTAACTTCATAATGTTACTAGCGCCGCTTCACACACGGTGGTGACTTTTGGCATTCACGGAGGCCGCGTTCTAGCTCCTTTGGATTTGCCGTGTAGCAGCGTCGCTGCTCCTTTTCGGTTTTCCTCCTTTAGTGCAATAAGACAACTTTACGGCAAAGCCGAGAAGAAGTCCCGTGTGACAGGGGTATTAGTTGGCAGTCAGCGCTCGTTCTGTGTCTTTCTTTCTTCTGGTCCTCTGTCTTTTGTGCGCTTTTATTTCCATTATGAACTTATACCAACTCGCCCAACTGAACGCTCTAAATAATAATTGTCACCGTCAGGTGCCTAATCAACTCTGACTGATTAATGGACTTTTTAGTAACTGCAGTAGGCAGGAATGTTTATAAAAGAGGCAATCGTGCTTCTATACGCCGTTTCATTTGGAAGAATTCCCCTGTTCCGAGATATTCGCGTCAAAATTCTAAGCTCGATTCATGTGATTGCGCATGCACGGCGGTGGCGATAGGCGCGAAACTCCACCAGACGTGACGCGGTATTTCGTCTGCCAATGGCGTAGAGCGGCCGGTCAAGACGATAACTATTTTCTTTACACTTCCGGTTGTTTAAATGGAAGAAAAGCCAGACGCAACAGCTTCATAACACTACAGAGGAGTTTTGCGTCGGCTGCCCTTGCTTTTCATGCGTAATTACGCGAAATCAGCGGAAACTGGGAATATCTCGGAATACGCGTGCTCTAGAAGAATTCTGCCAAATGGAGTAGTCTAGAAAGACTACTGTCTCTATGTTTATAAATTAAACTTTCACGCTTGCCACAGTAGCTAAAATGTTCATTACTATATTTTAGTGAGTTAAGTGCTTGATGGTGAAAATTATCATCTTCCTTTGTGTCACCCTGGTCACATCAATTTTGTGCAGAAGTAAATCTCACGTATCACTCAGTACCTAATGTTGAGAAACCTGTAAAGCTTAATTTTTATCACCCTGTATTCTTCGTGTTAGTTTTTTTCTCGTGAGTGTCTGCTTCAAAGATAACGCCTAAGTAGTTAAAGCCTATACATGTCCCAGTCGATCACTATGCAAAGGAATATCTAACTGATCATAGTTTATTTCTTCCCTACTCGAATGAAACAACACACTTATTTTTGTTTAGTGTTTAAGGCGAGATGATTTATGGCAAACTGTATTGATACTTTTGAAATATCATTATCTTAGTGTTTAAGGCGAGATGATTTATGGCAAACTGTATTGATACTTTTGAAATATCATTATCTATCCTCAGTTGCAGTTCATATCTTGTGCCTCCATTGAAGATGGGAGTGGTATCATTCACGTACATAAGAGGCTCGGAATGACTTTAGAATGTAGGAAAGTTGTTTATGCCGCCGTAAAAAAAGCATACCAATCACCGACCTCTTTAGATCTTTAGGAGCAGGAGTATTATCAGTGATTAATACGCATTGTCTTCGACACTGCGACCTGTTGGACGGCTCTTAAATAAATGTAGTATACTTCCTCTAAAACCACAAGTCTGTAACTTGAAGTGCAGGCCCACTAGAGCAGCTGAAGAAACCCAAGAAAATCACCACCCTCTTACTAACAATAAAGTTTTCTCTCTCTCTCTCTCTCTCTCTCTATGACAGCAGAATTCTTTTTGTCTCCACAATTCGAGAATATGGTTGTTCATTGCGTTTTTATGGAGGCAAAACGCTAAGGCGCCCGTGTGCTGTGCGATGTCAGTGCACGTTAAAGATCCCCAGGTGGTCGAAATTATTCCGGAGCCCTCTACTACGGCACCTCTTTCTTCCTTTATTCTTTCACTCCCTCCCTTACCCCTTCCCATACGGCGCGGTTCAGGTGTCCAACGATATATGAGACAGATACTGCGCCATTTCCTTCCCCAAAAACCAATTATTATTATTAATATTATTATTATTATTATTATTATTATTATTATTATTATTATTATTATTATTATTATTATTATTATTATTATTATTATTATTATTATTATTATTATTATTATTATTATTATTATTATTATTATTATTATTATTATTATTGGTTGTTGATAAAAGGAAAAATTGTCGTTTTGTTTGTATGCTTGCGTCGTGCTGCACGATTCAGCGTCCCAAAGCGTCTCTGGCTATGAGAGACGCCATATTGGAGGACACCGGATAACTTCGACCACCCGGGGTTCTTTAATGTAGACTGGCATCGCACAATAAACGGGTCTCTAGCATTTCGCCACCACCCAAAATGCGGCCGCCACGGCCGGGATCGAACCCGCGTCTATCGGGTCAGCAGCTCAGCACCGTAACCACTGCGCCACTGCAGCGCAGCATAGCTCTGCAGTCAATCAGATCATGTTTCAGGTTTTCTACACTGCTCCCGCTTGTACACAAATATCTCCATGTTCATACTTATTGTTTCTATACTGCCTGGTTCTGAGGCAGCCTGATCTAGCCTCAAATAGGAGGGCACTGCCTCTAGAATTATGATACAGCGTCTCCTTCCGGATTTCGTTCTTAACAGCACCTAATTCACTTAATGATCCTTTTGTTCCCATTTTTTTCCTGCACTTGGCAGTCTCGGTTCTGCGGACTTTCTTTTTGATATTTCTTACAACTTCATTTTCGTTGTTGCTGCCTGCGTAGCCTCTCGTAAGCTTTGTAGTCCATTTCCTGCATTGCGTGTCCATGTTTTACGGTACAAAATGGAGCGCGCGTTCTAGAATTTTTGCCGCAGTCTATTTGGTGACAAAACGTCGTTACTGGGTATTACTGACCGCCGTTACCATGAATAGCCGAATATCGCTCAGGACGTACACGGCGCCAGAGTGTCGATTGTGCTTTCGTATATTTTAGAAAACCGGAGAGATATGCCTGGATTAATTTATAGCGTTCAGAACCCACTGCTCGGGTCTTAAGTAAGAGTTTATTGCACCTATAAATTCGATGAAAAAAAAATTGGTTAACTCGTACTGTCCGGCTAGGCGCTGGCATGGATGTGTTTGCTCCATCTCTTGGTCCTTTCCAATTTTTTGGGATCGTTTGTGAATAATGACGATTATTTTTTTTCTACATTCGCAGCTTTCCGTTCACTAAAATGGCCTTCTCTGATCTTCTTGTTCTTCTCTGCGGTGCGTCCCACAGGTGTAGGGAGGATGTGACACATTGTTCACGGTGTAGTAAATGTTGACCAGTTTCAGGCAAACGGGTTGCATGAAACAGTTGCACACCCTCGGATGCTACGAACCAGACTGATTAAGCTTGGCGATCTAAAGGTTCACGTGGAGTAATCATACCGCGCGCGAGAGTATCCATAAAAGCAGTGCCGTCCCAATAACGTTTCCTTTCAAGCTCGGCGAATATGCGCCTAAGACTAAAGGAAGCTACGTACCCATTTGGCAGTGTCGCAGAATTTTCTCGTTGCAGTGTGACGCATTTTTTTGTGCTGTACATCGGCGCCTCGTGTCCAGCTGAACTATAGAGTTTCTCAACGTTGGCTGTCGAGAAAAGAAGTGCCACGGTGGGAATACTTAAAGAGCAATTTATTCACAGCAGGAATACCGGCGATATGTAGTTTCGTGTTAGGCTTGGCTATTGCTGGCCCGAAAACGTGGATCCTGCCGCGGAATGGTTAGTTGCACCTCGGTGCTCTCCACTATCTCCAGATTAAAACCTTTTTATTGCAGAGTTTTTCACTTCTTGAAAAAATTTAGCGCAAGTGAATGTTTGGTCCCAGGAGTGGATGGAAATTAGAAACGCATTTATTTGAGGTTTGCCTCCTGGAAAGTTTGTTGTTACGATTTAATTCACGTTTTTAGCCGAACAATTTAGCCAAGCCCAATTGCCTTACAAAATTTAAAGGTGACAAGCAACTTGAAACATTAGAGGCCTGATGCGCTTGCGACTTAGAAGTGTCCCATTCTCGGCATTACCTTGAGTGGATGAAATGTTTATTCGCCATTTTTCCTCTCCCATTAAGCCGGTTAAGCTCTACGGTGTGAGTAGACGGGCTTGTATGATCGAGCAAGGATTTATATAAGAGTAGTGTCGGCATATGCAGGACAGCCGTTGAATTGTCGTCGCGGCCACCAAAGTGTTACACATAGGTATTTATTCCCAGCGACGGTCTGCTGCGAATTTGTGACGCCCCCTGGGTGTTGGTCAGCCTGCAGCAGCGTGCAAGCGTCTGAAATGGCTGTTCAATCTTCTCTACTATTTCTCGAAAGTACTACAGGAAAACGTATTCCAATGCGACTGAATGTACAGTGCACGCTTAATGTTCAGGAGATTCAAGCTTGCGGGAGTTTTGTTTATTAATTAGTACCGCTGACTTGAATGTCTGTGAGAAAAACCCGTCATTTCATTTTGTGAGCCGTGGAGCGCCTGACCGACGACGAGGGAACTATGTTATAGAGCTACACTGAAGTTCTAGCAAAATGATTGTGAGCTGTGGTATCGTTCACTGTCGTCCCAAAACACAAGGTGTTTGACCTGAGACTTTACACAAATTTTAAAAATACGCTTTTTGAGTTAAAAGAGCGCTTTCTTCGGCATCACATTGTCAGCGGCGTAGCACATCAGAACAGAGCTAAGACGAGCTTACTAGCAGGCTGGTTCGCTAATATTGAACACTTAACTTTTTTTAAATATTACTGTTAGGCTCCTTACATATTCAGAGGCGGGTAGCCCACCGCAGTGGTATAAATATCAGGTTTTAAGAATTTCGAAAACGCGGTAACCCTCAGCGCTGTGGCCCAACAAAGTTTGGGTACATCGCGCCAAGGTACATGTGCTTTCGAGAAGCTTGCAGGCAGAGCAACCTCTCCCGTGGGCGTAACTCGTCGAAATAGCCAA
The DNA here is from genome assembly GCF_052857255.1 of Amblyomma americanum. Taxonomy (NCBI): domain Eukaryota; kingdom Metazoa; phylum Arthropoda; class Arachnida; order Ixodida; family Ixodidae; genus Amblyomma; species Amblyomma americanum. The sequence goes on along the minus strand of NC_135497.1, from coordinate 325,636,627 downwards.
AATTTGTTGGGCCACAACACCGAGGGTAACCGTGTTTTCGAAATTCTTAAAAACTGATATGAATATTACTTACTGCGGGCTCCACGACTCTCAATAATTAAGCATATGCGAACAGTAATAGTTAAAAATTATCTATTCATTATTAGTTAATAAGCCTTCTAGTTAGCACACCTTAGCTGCATTCTGATGTAGTACACCGCTGAGAATGCTACGCCGAAAAAAAAGCGCTCTTCTTAGTCAAAACCCCTATTTTTAAAACTGTATATAGGCGAAACACCCTATACCTATGTGTCACCCCATCATGCATGTTTTCTCGTAATATACATCTAAAAATACCCCATGCAGGAAATGTACTGCACAGGGCGCGTAGCTGCGCTGTCTGGCTGTTAAGCCACCACTCTGGGTGGAGCTGGAAATTGAAGCGACTGATTTCTTTGTCCAGTCATGAAGCATGGCAGCTTGCGAGAAATATCATCTCTGAACAACGCGGTTACCTCTGACACGCCTTTCGGAGTCCAGTAAGCTGCTCTGGGCAAAATTCGCTACGTTTGTATGTTTGCTGATTCGAGGCTATTGCCTCTGTAGCCAAGCTAAGTGCGATTTAATCTTATCTTGGCGGCTTATTCGATGATGTCAAGATGGTGTCTCTTCTTGGGCTTCACGCCTGCGTTTCTCCATATCTCCGTGTCTCTCACTTCTCGTTTCACTCCCGTAATTATGACCCAAGTGCGATGCCAAGGTCAACTAAACTTTTTCTAAAAGTTGCAATTACGTCATTAAAAAAAGACTTGCATCAACGAGCACTGTTTAAATTGAAAATTGCAGATCGCAAAATTTCACTCCCCCTGAGAATCGACAAAAATGAAAGTTTATTGATAACAATTTACATGCGCTGCGTTTCTTGTTTGTGGTACTTGTTTTTTGCTGCGACATATAAGAAAAAAAATAGCAAAGCGAAGGATGAGGTCCACTTGTTCAGCACCACGTCAATGTCTCTAAATCACGAAGAGATCGTAGGCAGGGTGAGATATATAGCACAGGTAACTGAAAGCAATGAGATAATGCAATTATGATCAAGAATTGTTGCATGAAATATTACGCAGTAGGGTGTACGCTTGTATCCAGCCCGCAAGCTCTGCTACTTCCTGGCATCTTTACCAGCTGCTTTCACTTGTACGGCCTTTCCTTTAAAAAATAATGGGTGGAATGATGGCTATTGCTTCGCACTCTGTTTCCGCCGATGTCTACCCTAAAGCGTGTCCGAGAGAGCGGTAGCGCGGAAAATTTTAGACATTTTCAGAGGTGTTAATAGGAGGTGTTAGCGCTGAGCAGGAAGGTGTTAGTGGTTGCATTTGGAATTTGGTTTCTTATAACGCAGCTTCCAATCTTCGGCATCGAACCATAGTGCGAAAGCGCCGATTTCTTCTCATTACGGATGCTTCTTTCACAGGCTTACCAATATAATTAATGAACTCCGGTGACATGTCACTACGCTGAGCTACCGTTGTCGTCGCTGTCAGCAGCAGCCGTCTCAGCTTGATCACTTGACTCTTTCGCTTGCTTGTTGAGGGCTTCGAAGTCGATTTCAAACGGCCACCGCAGTTCGCCGCGGTCTCCGAAGCCTGGGCTTACTCCACCACCCCGTCGTCTCGCTGCACCGCGGGCCACCCTTGCGCCGTAGCGCACTTGCGGGGCACCATCTTGGAGGGAAGCGGGCCACGAGGATGACTCGCCAAGCCTAGTAGGCACAGGATATCTTGGAACTTGTTCCGAAGGCGTCACCAGATTCAGGTGCTTTCTCATTGCAGGTCGTTCGTCGTTGTCAAGCGGGCCGACGAAGAGGGACTCCGCCTGGGGCTTGAATGTTGAACCAGACGGCCTTGCCCAACTGCCAGCACCGTAGTCTTCGAGACGGTCTTCGTTCTGTGGTCTGTACGCAGGAGCCGAAGGCCTGATCCAGCCACGACGGTTGTAGTCTTCGATGCGGCCACCGGTAAACCTTATCCCGGATTGCGGTAGCACATTAGACTGGCCTGGTGCACGGTCCGCGTCTAGGGACGGAAAGCCTGCTGGGGCACCCGACGTGCTCGAGCCCGGGACGTTGAAGTAACTGGTGACGATGGCACGCCCAATGGGCACTGGAGGCACGTACGCTTGGTGGTGGGACGTCAGCACGTGGGGGTGATGTTGGTGCGTCTGAATAAGCTTGGCGGTGGTCACCGGATGCTTGAATGCCACTGCTGTGAAGACGGGAGCATGAACATGCGTTGCTATGCTGGCGGGCTTAGCGTAGGCGGTGATGGGTGCTTGCCAACCACTGTAGAGTACGGGGCTGGCGCTGGTTTTGTGCACGGTGACGATGGTCGGCGGAGGGTGAGCGTAGTGGAACACTGGCGCGCTGTGGGTGACAATGCGCTGGTGCGCATAGTTGGGTCCTGAGGGTAGGATCTGCGTGTGAGCGTAACCGCCGCCGTGAAGCCAGGCTGGTGCAGCTGCGGCAACCGGCTGGAGGCTCACGATGGGTGCGTGGAAGATTGGCTGGTGGCCGCGGCTGCCTTGAGCGAACAACAAGACAAGCAGCACGAATCCCTGCAGGAAGGGGGGGGGGGGATGGTTAACCCATTTGAGCGCAAATACATAGGCCGTGCATTACGTAAAACAGGTTTTGCGACCTCCGCGAGTTACAAGAAAACAGCCTGTGCCTGAGCCAATGTGAGGCGGGAGCCAACCGCTGGTTATCCGTGCTTCCACGAAGCTGCTTGGCTGGCTATCCGCGCCGTACATCTCGAGTGTGGCTACAAAATAGTTAATCGTCTGCTATCCAAATAAATCCTGTTGACTTTCAGCAGGCTTGAAGCCGCTTGTCAGCTGTGAGTCTTCTGCAGTCTTTAAAGTATTCCCTGTATCTCACATTAATTTATTCGTTGATTCAAGCGTTGGAACTGCCATCTGCAACCATCTGCAGGAGCCCTGCATAATATTATCTGTAATAGTTCTTAAATTATTAATCCTGAAATCAGAGATCGAGTGGCTCTGCAACAAACAAGCGATAAAATTATTCATCACTTATTCAGGTAAAACGTAAGATTCAATTAACACTGCTTGTCTCAATATTTGACGGCCACAGTGCACGCTTGTTGTATTAAGTTCGTTAAGCGTAGTAGCTGTCAACGACAGTGCAACCATTACGTGACACAAGTGACACAAGCGTAGCTGCCGCTGTTTGGCAACATTCATGTGCTCTTCGAAACATCTTAAAGACGTTTTTCAGATTTACAATGGGGGACGAAATCCTCCAGGACGCGCGACAAGCGATTTTGGCTAATAGCTGCCATGTTTTTCAGCGATCACATGATATCACTAGCGCACATCACAGCACGAAAGTCCGACTTTCACCTCGACAGGTGCGGTGCCCAGCCCGCGGCTAATCACTGTGCTATCAGCTTGTGTTCCCGATGGCGCGTTCTGTTGACTTTTGTCCCCGACAGTACCATTCTATTCAGTTCATTTTATTAAGCAAACAAATGCGCCTGTGAGCGGCAAGAAAATTAAGGCACACCAGCACGGACAACGTGACTTTGTTTCACCATGTAGAACAAACACATGCTGCTTTGCTTACAGCAGCATAAAAGGTCGTTTTACCTTGCTATGCCCCACATCGACGGGCAAATATTTTGAAAATTGGAAAATTGTAAGAAAAACAAATTCGCATGGATTAACCACAATTTATTCGAGCGTTTATGCCTTACATTTACGCAGATGCAGGGAATAAGTGCCATTCAGGCGTAGGGTCCTCACAGATGGGAGAAGCTCGACCCACAAAGCTTCACGTATTCGCAGATAGGCCACTGCTTTCGCTATCTTATCGCTAGTCAACGTGCCTGGCCAGCACTGATTCACTTGTCAAGCATGCCAAAGATGTTGGTACGTATAAACCAATATCTTTGGGGATCCAACCACAGTCCCTGGTAGGTAGTAAAAGCTACTCACCGGAATCATCCTCATGTCTGACCACGTATCCCGGGAGCAATCCGAGGCGAATCGACAGCGTAGACGAAGCGCACGATGCTTTTATACCGAGACACCAACTCCGGTACGCTCACGCTCAAACGACGTCGTTAGGGCACGCGTCCCAAATATCTCGGATTTCTTGTCGCTTCCAACGCTGGGTCTCGGTCCTCGCCTGCATTTTGTTTTGTCTTCGCTCGCTTCCAGTCGTGTTTACTTCGCTAAGACTGGAAGCAGATTTGTCGAAGCGCTCAGGCGACGCATGTCACTCCTCGCGACTTCGCAATCATTCGCGACAGAGACCTCGTTCTTTCTTTCTTCTTTGCCCTTCTGTTATTCTCCGAAGTAGCGTTTCTCTCCGCAAAGGCGAGAATTGAGGAGGCTGACTTCGAAGGTTAATGACGTGAATACGCTCGTCGCTCGGAGGCTGCGTAATTACCCGCTCCTTCGACGGCGAGGCATGGAGCACGATAATTAGGGCGACGCTTTTTTTTTTAGTTTTATCGCAGGCAGCGCATCCTCACTGAGAAAACAGAATAGCGTATACTCGTTACAGTATTCGCGCACCCACAAGACGACCTTGGCCGCCGGCTGCTATTGCACGTTAGCGAATTCAGTGATGTTCGGTGGGTGACACCTTTTGTCACTTGCTTTCGTGAGATGAGGATTTGGTAGCGACTTTCGCCAGGCCTAATCGCTGGCACGTTTTAGTATAGTAAGAGGCCGAACTTCGCCACGATCTTCATGTCTATCTATTCCCTTGCCCTTTTATCCTTGCATTTGTCGCCTTTGACTCCGGGGCTGACAGCGAGCACAGGCAATCACCGGCATCGGCATCTAAGTCGAGGATGACTGCTAGCAAAGGCAGCAAAGACAGATAAGATAGAATCGCGCAAAGAAGCTTTGCATGGAACGGCCTCAGGTTTCATTGCAATGCTTGTGTACATGACTCAGTCTACTTCAGTCGAGGCGTTTTACTGGCGCAATGTATAGCACCCCAGTAGCACGTGCTGCCAATTCTCGTTGTATCTTTGCGTTACATGGGAAACGGAGATGCGTTGCGGTAAGCCCCTACACTGTAAACACGAATACGCCTATATGGGAGTAAAAAGAAACGAAGCTGTCCTCTTGCGCACTCCCTTGTATAAAAGGGAGTGTGTTGAGAGGACAGTTTACTGCCTTTTTACTTCTTTCTGTTTAGAGTGTACTTGCCGAGGCCGTAACCAATGTCACCCACAACTAGAAATGGATGCTGCATGTTTGGGAAAAAATTACGCGAAATAATGAAGAAATGTAGCACCTGACGTGATTTTATTAATGTGACGAAGAAAAACATGAGCATCTTTCCTTGCACTTAAGACCAGCAAATAGTTTTTGATAGTGCTAAGCCAGCGCTCCAGCTCATAGATGTGTTCGTTTTGAATCCGCGGATGTCTAGTGCGATACTAACTGTAAACTTCGACATCACATTACACAAAAAAAATATATCTCAGTTATTAGAGTGCAAGAGGAGGAAGTCGAACTGTTTTCAAGAGAGGAAAGTGGGTCCAGAAAAAACGTCGGAAAAAACGTCCCCGGATAAAATGTCTCCAGTAAAAATGCCCCCGGAGAAAACAAGCCAGGAAAAAAACGCCCCCCTTTTCCGAAGTAGGAAAAAGTATCCCCCAAACGGGGGCCACTAAACGTCCCTAATACCCTGGGATATGAGCAGGCGCCTCGAGTGCGGGAAGTGGGGGTCGATACCCAGTCTTGCCGGGTGCCCACCGGTTTTCTAATAGGTGCAAGCTTTCCCCTGGCCTGGGGCTCCCCGTATCTTAATTTACGCGCAGTGGCGGTATGCAGTGCGCTCTAAACTGGACCCTTATCCATGCTGATGCTGTGCCAAGCGTAATAGCTGTCGTCGAGTACACTGATGGCTCCCTAACTGAGCGGCGATCAGTCTTATAATCACTCTTGTAGTTTTTAGATGACACTGGGCTTATGGAACAGTGGTAGAGCTTCAATCACTTAAATCAATAACTCAGACAGAGCAATTGCGGACAGGCTACTGGAAGTCTAACCCCACCTGTACATTGACACCACCACCACCACCCCACAATGGGGCGGCCATAAAAAAAAATGATGGCTGTGGAAAGGGAGGGGCCGAGGGCTAGTGCGTCTCTGAAACGTTCGGCACTTCAGTGAAGTCACCGGCGGAAGTACTTTATGGTCTGACTTCTTGGCATAACCTGCACTACATGATCACTCTGTGATCTGCTGCTGCAAAATACTTTATGCTTACATCCATTCTCAAAATCAAGGAAGAGTCCAATAAAGAGGGCAATCTTTTGTCAAGTGGGTTCCCGAAGAATTCAATCGTTGGGTAATCCTTCACTTGTGAAAATTTTTACCTAGTTTGCTCTTCCTCAGGGGACTTTGTTTCCGGGGACGTCTGTTCCGACAACATTTTTGTTTCTACACCCGAGGAAAGTACAGCGAGCCTCAGGAGGAGGTAAGCTTCAGCGAATGTTTTTTAATCGATTCCTCGAAAAGTAATCGCTGTGTCTACACAAAACGAGACCGAACCCTCTGGCCGCTGTGCGAGTAATACTCGTTTGCCAGCACTTTCAATGGATTTCTTTGAAAATTTCTCCTCCATCATGGTGCTGTATATAACACTTGCGGCCCTTAGTACCATTTCAGTGACCAAATGTTTCCCTATCTATTAATACTAAAAAATATCTGAGAGAGTCCGCACAGCTGAAATTTAGGCGGAGGGCAAATTATAAAAAAGAAATGGCGACTCTCTGCGTGATCTTTGGTATGCTCTGAAGGGACAGCTGCTAGAACTCTCTAGAAAGACCGCTCTTCCGAAGAGGTTCGCCGCAGATTCTAGGACAGTTTACAGGTGGTGTTAGCAGCACTGTTTTTATGTACATCCCGGACAGATGTCTGGGCGGCGCCCCTCCGCATTTCTTACTCAGCTTTAGAGGCGCGTTCGGCCCCTCTTCTCGCGCATAACTCTGTATAGTTGCCTAGGTGTCCAACGCCTCTCTACTCCAGCCTCGAACCCAAGTCACACTGCTGATTCTGTAGCCGCTTGCTGGGCTCTCGAATCATCGAACACCACTCCACAGGTGGCAGCACTGCTGCGCCAAGCATACTGCAGACGTGGTTCATGAATACAAACACCGGTAGACTTATACACATGTTTCGCAGCCTAACGCTGATGGCCGAGTTTTCTTAGGGGGCCATCTTCAACGCGCAGTTAAAAAGGACTTACCTTCTGACGCATTTCGAATTAGACTTTCCCTCAGTCAGAACGTACCAGAAATACATCGTGCCATGGCGCTCTTTGGCCATATACGCCCTTTCGCCATAAAAATCCATAATCATCATCATCAGTCAGAACGTATACAGGGTTTCGTTAAATAGAACAATTTTAATCGGTTTGCACAGTATCTGACGATCTAGGATAGCGGTCAGCCACACAGCCAATGATTCAATGCCATTAAGCCAGTATTTTCAAGAACTTAGACTTCAGCTGCTGCTCGAGGCTACACACTGCATGTCCGCAGCCCAGTGTGAGTGTGGCTTTGAAGAATTGAGCCACTGTAAACAAGTGCGATATTTATTCCCATCGCTGAAATGTGGCTGGCGCATTTTTACTATCTGTATGGTATCTTTCGCGCTGAATAATTTGTTCCGTAAGGAGGCGGCAAATAAAAGAGACAACTTGGTCAAAATTTTCGAATTTTTAATTTTTTTCTTCAACCTCGGGTGTTCATCTCTCGTGGCAAAACATTATTGCGAAATATGCAATACAGATTTTAAAAAAAATGGCGTTTTTTCATGTCTCATCGCTGAACATTGTGAGCGAATCGTGTTTCTAGTGGTCCCGACGCATCGCGAATTCGGCTGGTTTCCCGAGGGCAGAGTACCACCATCTTATTATTACTATGGAGAGGACAGATCAGAAAATAAGGCCTTCCGTTTCCTTCAATGTCACATTTCTCTAACCAAAATCAAAAACATGCCAGGTGGTAAACGAGACAAACGAGGGAATAGTATACTTTAGGGCTGATTTTATCAGCTTTAACTTTTTCCGCGATTGCTGTCACTCATCCATTTGGCATTTTATAACGAATGGCAGTACGATGATTATGTTTTTGGTGCATAAACCATGAGACGTCCAGAAGTGCAATAAATCTCTGCAGTTTTTTTTTTGTAAAATTGCAAAAAATTTTTAAAGTCAGTTTTGTAGTAAACATTTTCATGTAAATATGGACATGGGATTTCACCTTTTATCTTCATGAGTACGGGGCATTTAAATATAATAATAATAGACTTATTGCACAGAACAGGCCTTTAGGACCACGTTGACATAAAAAATGTTGCGCACTTCCTTCTTAATTATTTTACTCCCCGGAGATGACTTTACGAAAGTGTTATTTTTAATCACTCAGCAACTCTATATCAGTCAGCGTAAATTAAAATGCGGTTCTGAAATCAGCCCAAAACGTTACTCATATATGCTAAACTTTGTTATATTTCATGCATAGATAACGAAACTCATTTTAATTGCAGTTAGGTGCTGAAGTGATGCAGCCTAAAGAGAAAAAAAGGTGTGATAGCTGAGAGCTCTAAGGCATCAGCCACGTAGATAACACTGGCTCCATCTGGTCATCTGCGCTGGTCATCGGCACTGCACTAGCTGCACCATCATGAGGCTCAAATAAAGTCTTGAAAGTATTACTCTTGCTGTGGCTATCAGGCACAGTCGCAACCTTTAAAAAAAAGGCAAACTATTTAGCGCGGTTAGGCCAAATGCAAATTAGGTGCGCTGGTACTTCGGTTTCGGTTCGAGGCTGGGCTTTCAAGGTCAAGCACGCTTCAGACGAAGATAGGCGAAATCGCACTTAAGCTCCGCCTTAATGGTGTGACGCGATAGCGTTAATGAGTTGACGGCCATATATGTGGAACTGGACGCTCCCTACTTTTCATTCATAGATCGCTGGGAGTCACCATAACATTCCTGGCGCAGTGATGCAGCGGTTAAGAGTTGCGGCATTGGCCAGGCAGGTGTGGCTGTTCCAAACGCAGCCACTGGTAGGGCCAGTGAGACCCAGGTTGCTCTTCCTGAGCGACCTCAGTGTCACGGGGAGAGGCTTCAGACAGACAAGCATCGGCGAAATCTGAGGCTACAGTATTCCCCGCTCAATATAAGCCAAACGCCAGAATATTTAATCTGAGTGCCAATCAATTTAATCCAGGTGCTACAGAAATTAATCGAAGCGCCAAAGCATTTAATCCAAACGACAGCGAATTTAATCCTCATGCATTCTCACACGGGACCCCTCAAACTTAAAACGCGGTCTACAAATCCCAGACGCGTTATCGATGAGTTGTTACTGACGAAGCATTAGACACCCAATGAGCAAGTAATAACAACCACTTTTTTAATCATAACAAATAAGGGCCGGGTATATATACAAGCCACCACATAAATCGAAGTACAGGGTGAGCGCGAAGCATATTGCAGATATGCATCGGCGGTGTCCTGCAACTGGCATCATCATGTCACACCTTTATTACCCTGATAAGATGAGCGACTCACTCTAAGGTCATGATAAACTCCCTGTGATCAGCCGATAGTCGACTCGCATGACTCCGCATCACTTGCAACCTGACGTCCCACATTCTCAACCAAAGTCATGAGAGGTATGGAACGAAACGTTATGTCGAATGCAATGACGCTACCACTTCGACACACCTTTAGCTAGCACATTCACTGCGTTCCTATATGACACTAATAAACTGCACAAAGTTGTGCAATTCTTTCCGCCTTATAAAGTCACGTGACATTTAGCAAAGGGGAGGCACTTTCGCGGGCCAACAACATTGGTATTGGATTTCCCTGGACAATACGGCTATCCTTTGCACACAGCTATTTCGTTCAGTCCACTGTCCGGTCTCACGCGACTTGCAGTATCATCCATCACATCAAGTCGCTATTGCAATGTTATCGCGATCGCTAACTCTAAACGCTTTCTCTGCGTCATTACAAGTTGTGACGTCACAAGGAGCGACTTTCATCATGACAGGACGTTATGGCAACCCTGCAGTGATGGGTGTCAAACCAATCGGTTTTCCCTGTGTAATAAGGCTGTCGTGATGATACGTGTTAGCCAAGTCATTATTCGGCGTCATGTGACTTGCAGTATCATGAATGACGACACGTCACTTTCACAACCCTATGAAGTTGGGAATCAAACGAATCGCTTTTTCTAGCGTAATAAGGCTGTCGTGAAGATGATACATTTTCGCGGAGTCATTACCGGGGGTCACGTGACTTGCAGCATCAAGCACCACGACAATTCTCTTGTCATTGGTTTGACACCCATCACTGCAGGGTTGCCATAACGCCCCGTCATGATGAAAGTCGCTCCTTGTGACGTCACAACTTGTAATGACGCAGAGAAAGCGTTTAGAGTTAGCGATCGCGATAACATTGCAATAGCGACTTGATGTGATGCATGATACTGCAAGTGGAGTGAGGCCGCAGAGTGGACTCAACGAAATAGCTGTGTGCAAAGGATATCCGTATTGTCCAGGGAAATCCAATACCGATGTTGTTAGGTCGCGAAAGGGCCTCCCCTTTGCTTAAAGTCACGTGACTTTATAAAGCGGGAAGAATTGCACATCTTTGTGGAGTTTATTAGTGTCATGTAGGAACACACTGAATGTGCTAGCTAACGGTGTGTCGAAGTGATAGCGCCATTACATTCGACATAACGTTTCGTTCCATACCCCTCATGACTTTGGTTGAGAATGTGGGACGTCAGGTTGCAAGTGATGCGATGTCATGTGAGTGGACTATCGGCTGATCACAGGGAGTTTATCTTAGTCATAACCTTAGAGTGAGTCGCTCATCTTATCAGGATAATAAAGGTGTGACATGATGATGCGAGTTGCAGGACAGGGCCGTTGCATATATGCAATATGCTTTGGGCTCACCCTGTACTTCGCTTGATGTGGTGGTTGGTTAAATACCCGGCCCTTATTTGTTATGATTAAAAAAAGTTGTTATTATTACTTGCTCATTGGGTGTCTAATGCTTCGTCAGTAACAACTCTTCGATAACGCGTCTGGCATTTGTAGACCGCGTTTTAAGTTTGAGCGGTGCAGTGTGAGAATGCATGAGGATTAAATTCGCTGGCGTTTGGATTAAATGCTTTGGCGCTTGGATTAATTTCTGTGGCACCTGGATCAAATTGAATGGCACTCAGATTAAATATTGTGGCGTTTGGATTAAATTGAGCGGGAAATACTGTAGTGGTTTTAGTGTACGCGCGCTAAAAGGAGCAGTCAGTGTGCCGTTAAGCATGGCCTAACATAACACACTGTGCGTGTTAAGTGAGGCTGCATTGCAGGGTAAGGTGCGTATTGTGTCGGGTAATGGCGCTCGATCCCCAGTACCGCTATGATTCAGCCATCAGTGTACAAGCGCTCGCGGCGCAAATGCTGACGTGATTCTTATGAGCAGATCAAAGCGACAAATTAGAAATACCAAACGAATGTGTATCTCTGCTATCACACGTGTGGATAAGTTTTGTCCTCGCCGCATCGACTGAGCAACAGTTGCAGATGTAAAACCAGAACAACTTCTCTCAGCCGTATCGCTTTATAGCTGCTTACATCTCCACTAAAGTGCGAACTTGGCATGCAACTTGCAGCAAGTAGAGCATTCGTTGGACGTTGCTCTATAATCGCGGAAGATCTGCACCCTCACAGCGACATCAGCTGTACTCTTAACAGAGCGATTTAGCCTAGTGCGATCCCAGATCCGCTACCGGGAGCCGCTTCCTTGGGCGCCCAGCTGTACCTGCAGCATGCGCAGCGGCATGCGTGCGCCCCTCGGGGGCATCTGCGCATGCGCACCTGGGGCCTTGAGGAGCCGGTTCGCGGTAGCGGATCCCGAATCGCTCTGTGCTAAAACTCTCTAAGGAAAATCAGCTGAATACATCAGATGTATCTTCAGATATTTCGTGTCTTTAAATCTATGCCACCACTGACGATGCAACATACTTCTATGCACGCAGTTTCTATCCCGGCATTAAATAATATGTGCATTGCCCGGATACTCGTGAATACAAGTAAGTGCAAACTCTTGGTAGCGCACCTCAATTCCACTTCAGTTCACCTCGAGACTGTGAAAATATTCAACTGCTTTTTTTTTTCGTCCAATTGTCTTTTGTTTTTTTTTAAGTTTTCGCGGACAGAAATAAAGCGCTGTTTGGCTAGTTGACTCTAACTCGGGCTCCTTACAAGTCAGGAAATATTCGTTACGTGCTTTGGCTTTGAGTTTTTACTGCGCTAGCACTTACAGTGGTCATTCTTAGCATTTAGCTATTGTGCGTTTGTCTGTTTGCCTGAAGACGGTTTTGTGGCAGCCTGCCCACCTTCCCACCGAGTGGTGGGCAGGTGAGCATGAGTAGCCTGCCCACCGTGTCAGGCGGCAGCTCAAACTGATCGTGAGAGGCTGCTCGCGAAGAGCAACATGGGTCGCAATCCAATCCAAGCAGCCCAAGTCCCGCCGGTGGCAGCACCAGCCATAGAAGGGCAGTGGCGCATCGCTTGACCGCTGCACTACTGCGCCAGGAGTGGTAGGAAGACTCCCAGGGATCTACGAATGAAGAGAATGACCAATTCGGCATATATGGACATTAATTCATTATGGCTACCCGAACAATTCCCATCCGTCAGCACTGGATCTGAACACCGGAACCGAAGTGAAAACCGAACTCTTAGCGCACCTAATTCGCACTTGGCCTAATTACGGAAATCGACCATCATTTTGCTTATGCGTGTAGTTCTTTTCGGGAAGATCTTTAAAAAGATAACTGAACGTGTATTTTAGTAAGCAGATAGATACATTTTAAAAATTAATGCATTTTTATATCCGGGCAACAAATACGCAACAGCAATCAAAAGGAATGCAATCTCTGCACTGAACTTTGTCGTAATAAAATTCAGTTATATAAGATTTACGACTCCACCCTCCACAAGGAGCCATCGTAGGCAACCTCCTGATATTCACCGCAACGCTCTTTTGGGTCAGCAGCGCACAGACCATCATTTTAAGTTGCATGAAACTGCGCATCAAATTACTGTGCTCGCAGTTCAGATGGATACAACGAGTTAAATTTTCAAAGCACTCAGCATGCGCAGCATGAGTCATACTTAGAGGGAACACGTTCCCCTGCTTCGCGGTGAGACCAATACTTTTCTCCGCGTGAACACACGGTGTAACGATTTCTCGTGTTGCCTCCAAGCATGACCCATACTGTACACTTATTTTCATTTTCAACGACAACGTAGTAGCTGAAATGCCTCCACAGTCTGCAGTGCAGCCAATAACGCTTAGCTAAGGCTATCATCATATGTCTCTAAATTCACCGCGTTTCGTCATATTACGTCCATCGAATCTGCTGAGTGCAATCGATTGCATGATTGCACATGTGCTTTCTACAGCTACTAAAAATATGGCAATGAAGCTGTTACTACTTATAAAATGCCGCCGCGGTGGCTGAGTAGTTATGGCGCTCGGCTGCTGGCCCGAAAGACGCGGGTTCGATCCCGGCCGTGGCGGTCGAATTTCGATGGAGGCGAAATTCTAGAGTCCCGTGTACTGTGCGAAGTCAGTGCACGTTAAAGAACCCCAGGTGGTCGAAATTCCCGGAGCCCTTCACTACGGCGTCTCTCATAGCCTGAGTCGCTTTGGGACGTTAAACCCCCATAAACCATAAACCAAACTACTAATAAAATCCCTACAAATCTCGATGAAATCACACCGTATAGAAAGCCGCCACGGTGGCTCAGCGGTTATGGCGCTCGGCCATTGACCCAAACGACGCGGGTTCGATCCCGGCCGCGGTGGTCGCATTTCAGTGGGGGCGAAATGCTAGAGGCCCGTGTGCTGTGCGATGTCAGTGCACGTTAACGAAGCCCAGGTGGTCGAAGTTCCTGGAGGCCTTCGTCCCTCATAGCTTGAGTCGCTTTGGGACGTTAAACCCCAACAAATCACGAACACCTAATAGAATCATAACTCATTTTGCGTCAGTTGCTTGGCCATCTGTTACTGAGCTGATCATACAATAGATTTGAGTGTGCTTACAGGTGCCAGGGGAAGACTGGGCGCCCCTTACAGGCACTATTCACATTACGTCATGGCTGCAGCGGGGGTCAAGGCATAAACGCAGTGCAAGAGCCTTTAATCTGCATGATAAGCTCGAACTGCGCATATCGCTTGCCAAAAGCAGTATGGGCGGAACAGCGTCAAAGCAAGGTTTGGCCGTAGAGGCAAAGAAGCGGTATGATTGGAAGCAGCATCAACATGCGGCTATTACACGGCCATAAGTCTTCTTCCGATTGCCAGATTATACCGCACATAACGCCTTCGTATACACTAACGACTACCTGGTACGGTCAAATGTATTGTTACTCACGGACAGCTAAAGAAATCCCTGGATGAGCACAACTTTATCTTATCGACGGTTTTGTGCGTGTGCCGCTGTTCAGGAATATCGGTGAACAAGTGTTCGCGCGTAGAAACGCAATAAGAAAGACAATTTTTTTTTTAAATCTCGTAAAGTAAACCCTGTTCCGCGTCTACAACCACGGTTGCTGAGCGCGAGGTTGCGGGATTCAACACAGCCCGCGTCGACTGCATTTCAATGGAGGCGAAATGCAAAATATGGCCGCGGGTTGTGCAACGTCACGTTAACGAACCCCAGGTGTTCGAAATGAATCCGGAGCCTTCCTATACGGCATCTCTTTCACACCCTTACTACTGTCACTCCCTCCTTACTCCCTTCCCGCGCAAGAAGCGGTTCGCGCGTCCGTGTTAGACAGTTACTGCGCTTATTCGCCTTTAATCATTTGCGGAACCGAGGATGACGTCATAATGAATATCACCTGGAGAGTGTGTCCTGCAGTCAGCTTAATTAAGAAGGGTAAAGAAGCAAAGCAACACGTGTATTGTATATAATGCTAGTGCAGAAACTACGATCTTACACCGCGCATATTAACTCATAGCACGCGGAGAGCCGTCATTGCGTCGAAAATAAAGCTGATTGCTTGTTATCTAACCTCCCTTACAAACAACGTA
The DNA here is from genome assembly GCF_052857255.1 of Amblyomma americanum. Lineage (NCBI taxonomy): Eukaryota > Metazoa > Arthropoda > Arachnida > Ixodida > Ixodidae > Amblyomma > Amblyomma americanum. The sequence goes on along the minus strand of NC_135497.1, from coordinate 325,621,470 downwards.
CTTATTCTTGCCCTGGCGTTTCACTGCACATGCGATGGCATACACTGCGTACACTACTTGCTCGTGAAGATTGGTGTATAGGTTTATGGGGGGGTCTAACGTCCCAAAGCGACTCAGGCTATGAGGGACGCCGTAGTAAAGGGCTCCAGAAATTTCGACCACCTGGGGTTCTTTAACGTGCACAGACAACGCACAGTGCTCGAGCCTCTAGAATTTCGCCTCCATCGAAATTCGACCGCCGCGGCCGGGAGCAAACCCGCGTCTTACAGGCCAGCAGCCGAGCGCCATAACCGCTCAGCCACCGCGGCGGCCGGTGCTCGTGAACATTGTATGGAGCATCTAATCGTGTGTTTTTATACCACGGCAGCTCTAGCACAAAGTATGCTGAACTTCTGATTTATCGTTCCTTCGCCGCTTGAAATTGCATTGCTATGTTTGCTAGATGCCGACTGACCAGCAGAGGGTGACAAGTTTTTCTCAAAATAAAAAGCTGAACTCGCATTTTTTGTCACTAGCGCCATCTCTTGTAGACGCTGCTCACTCAGCCTACGCGAGCTGTCGGCAGCTACTCGCAGATGACGCGAACGTAGCTGCATCCTGATGGTGTTTTACTTGTTGTCCTGCTTCGTTCTGGCAGTCTATGCCGTATTGTAGAAGCAGTTGTGGGATTTGAAATTTGTCAAGCGCTGTCGGGCGAATAAGTGTTGTGAGCTAGAACTAATAACTGCTATTTACGCGCACTGTAAAAAAAAAATCAGCTTTTTTGTGTGTGCTGGCAATAAAAGGGGTCGCTGAAACGAAACGAAGCACAACGGAAGTCGCTCTAGACTCTAGAGCTATGATTGACCAGGAAAGGAAGTTGATTACGGTCTGCTGGTTTATGGGCAAAAACAGGTTGCATGCTAATCAGTACTAGGCTTGGATTACCTCCTGAAATCACTAAACCATGCTATATTACTTTTTTTTTTTTTTGCTCTGGGCGGCTCTTTCGGTATTCGTTGCGCTTCTCCAATGGAAGCTTCCATAGAAGCCCATGTATCCTTCGGGGTTACCTTCTTGGTCTGTTACCTCTTCCTCACCTTCTCCCAAGCTCACCTGGGTAACATGCTCAACCTAGTCATGTATGCATGTTATGCATTTCACTGTACACGTGGCGGCTTATAGGGTATAAAAGTGATGATGACAATTAGATTTTAATGGCGCAATGGAAGCTTAGCCAAAAGCGCCACGACTAACGTCTTGCTTGTCCACACGAAGTGGGGCTAAGAACTCATTCTCGGGGCTTTTCACCCCAGCACAAAGGCCAGGAGAAAACTTGTACCCCTTGGAAAGCAGTGGGTATACCCGGCGGCACAGGGCATCGAACCCCACACCTCCCGCATGCGGGATAGATGCTCAAATCACTATGCCGCTGCTGTAGTTTTACAACGTACCCTTGCAAACACATGGGTGCTCCTTTGATGTCCAGGTAAGGCTTGTATTAATTATCGTGGTGATGTGATGTACTATCAGCAACAAATGAAACGCAAAGAATTGAGAAAATTGAAACACGGCAATAAGAAGCTCTGAGCGGGGGAAAGCTCAATAGCAGCGGAGGGTAACATCACTTCTCAGGCGCGAAGACTGTCCTTTAGAAGTGTTAATTAGCTTCACTTGTATTTTTTTTTCCAGGTGCTAACATGTTGGTGCCAGAGCACATATGAATCAAATTAATCCAAGTCAAGTCGTCATTCAGATTTCGATGAAAAAAAAAACAAAAAAAAAACGCCACGCTCTGTGATAAGCGTAGACGGGCGGCTTGTGCAGGACCGCACATTCTTTTCGCTTAAAAATGCTTCAAGCAGCTCTCGCTTGTGCATGGACTTCCCCCTGCCAATAATGCTCATGCGTTGGAGCAGAGGCGAATAGTTCCGACTCTCCTTCACATGCAAAGCCAGGTAACAAAACGTTGCACAGGGAGCAACCTGACTTTCCATGTAAAAGACTGCAAACTGTTCATTAATATTTTCATTCACAGTACGTATACTCTTCCGAGGCTGTCGTTTTCGTCTGCTACTTTTTCCTTTTCACCCTTTTCTTCCCAGCGCACCTGCATGACTTGCTTTATCGATCTATCTTGCTTTACGTAGCTATCAACACGCGTATGCAGCCCCATACTGGAACCATATTGAAGTTTATTCAAATGTCCGAAGGAGAGAGCCGTCCGGACGCTGTATTCTCGAGTATCCATAAAAATAAACGTGATTTCTTTAAGCCCAATCTGAGTCATCTATCCATCTTATGTGAATAGGAAATCACTGCGTTCTCGTCTTAGTCTATGCTTCTTGAGGCGCGCTTTATTTTCGGGGGAGGCTTTAGGATTCCCCAGTAGAAAATTTCGAGTACGATAAAAGCACACAAACCAGGTAATTTAATGCAATAATTTTTCGTGGATGAATCAGAGCATGGCTAACAATATTGTGCCGTCGTTTAAGACGCAGTATCGCACAATCTTCTGGGATTGGCGCAAGTTGTAAGGTTCACTTTGTGTTTTTAGTTATGCCAAAAATTATTATTATTATTCCGATTTTAACTCACCTGACCCACATTCAGCCTTTTTGTCGCCGTGCTTGCTTACTGATGGGCCTCGCTTTGATGAACCGATGCCGAAGAATGGACGGCTGCAAGTCATGAGAGTCGGTATGCCGTGTTCTGCAGCCGTGACAGCCACCGCGTGACAGCCATCTCGGGCGATTATTTTTAGGCTAACAATCGCGCGAATAACGCGTGGCTGTGGACCTTCCCGCCGTGTAGGCCGCACCTCTGTCCATCTAACGACTTAAGGCAAAGCAAGACATACTGGCATTTTTTTAGGTTACATTTAGGGACCCTGAACTCAGGTCTAAATTGTTTCCAGTCTTGGCATTGTTGACCGATAGCTTCCCGGCATCGAGCTCCTTTAGAAAGACCAGGCAGCCGAAGATGAGGGATATTCGTGCACAATATTTGTGGCTTGGTTTACGGCATTTAAGACAATTAAAATATTTCGTTGGTGTAATATTTTTGTGATTTCCTACAGCCGCTTATTTGCAGAGGCCTAGCTCTGTCTACAGATCTCAAGTTTATTTTTTGCGTGGCAAAAATCGTGCTCTCGTGCAATTTCGACGAAGTGAATAGGTGGTGCTGTTGTTGCGATGGGTAATTCGTCAAGATACGTTCGTCGCCTTGAGCCTGAATGTAAACAAGAGCCAGTTTGCAGTCTCTTGTAGTGGCGGTGAACGGCTCACTGCAGTTTAAGTTTTATGTCTACCTGGTTGTAGCTCTTTTGCGTTTAGTGGGTGCTTGACGTCAGTGGAAACCGTAGTGACTTTATGTCGTAGCATCCGCGAACTATTAATCATAATTGATTGAAATGCACCTGATACTTCTTCCAATAATCTTGCTCTCTGTACCTGCAATGACCTGTAATGATTCTTTCGACGTTTTCCTTCCATTTCCGAGATATATGCCTTTCAACCTGATTTGATTTATTTCGCTCCCTTCTAAAAAAATACGATGAGGATTCCTCACCCTTGCGAATGAATGTACTGCCGATATCCAAAATAGCGCGTTTCATGGCATCGAATAGGGATCAAAGTACGTTTCTGTGTATGTGTCTGATATAACACTCAGTGACAACTGATTTTGCAAAGCTTTTGTGACCTCGAGCCTTGCAGGAAGTGTGCGCCATTGGGTACGCTCATTCGATCACACACAGTATTTCCTTATCATCGGTGTAACAAAATGCAAAGTCAGCATAGCGGGCATGCCGGTGTCTGTTAATATTATCTTGTGCATAGAAACCTGTTCCTCTTCCTTGCTCGATTGCAGTGAGAGAGCAGGCACGATCCAGGCTATGTGTCAGTGTTGTACGTAACGAGATACAAGTAATTGATTACTTTTAATTAATTAGGTTTCTGCTAATTTTGTAAAGAATTGATTACTTTATGCAAGAGGTAACTTTCTCGGCAATCTCAATACTATTTGTGAGTAATCAATTTGTAGTAATCAGTTACTTCCTATGAGAAAATCAAGTTCCAACCACCGCTAACATCGAGAGCCTGAGCAGGGTTACCCCTTAGGCTAGCTAGAAATATTCCTTCGCTGTAGAGGGACAATGGTCGGGCTGCGGAAAAGCCGCGCACGCAGGCATGTCCAGACATGCAAGCCGAAGCCGACTGCATCTGAATAGCTCCGTGGTTCCCGGTTCGCATTTCTTCACTACGGTACAACAGAATGTCATGTTTAGTGAGCTTGAACTTTGTCCGCTGAAACTAAACGAAGCGCGGCGCTTTGCGATACTCATGATCTTCCCTCCAACGCGTGCCCGAAGAGACTTCAATGCAGCTGCTAATGGTTTCACAAGGAAAGGGGACAAAATAACGAAGAAAACTTAGGAAAAAAAACTGCCCGTGAAAATTACCAGCGTATGAATCGCAACCAGCAACACATCAAAGAAACCGTGCCGGCTCAAGTCCCTGTACATTTTCTTGTGGTGATAAAAGTGGGGCAGAAAACTTTGCAATTTTTCAGTTATTGTTTGGAGGCTACAAGTGACAATTGAAATCAGTTACAATACAGATGAAGCAATTACAATTGTGATGGGTAACTTTTTTCTGTAGCGTGTGCAAGGCTGGTATGTGGTCACAGATTTCATGAACCATGTGCCGCGAGGTATGTTAGTAACATCAAATATTTTGTTTGTGTAACTGGCGGGGAGAAGTCCCTGTAAGTGGGTGTCGCCAGCTAAGACAGCTTAATTATACTCAAAACGGCTGCTGAAACACGGTACATGTATACCCTACCACTTTAGAATATGTGCTGGCACCACGCAGCGATGTTTACCGCTTTGAACCTGGCTCGTTTCACCCTTTGATGCTCTTAACCTTGTTAGCCAACGTTAGAAAAATACGAACTATGCACTCACGAGGGATGTTCAATTATTTTCAAAGTCTAGCATATGGTGGAAGGAACTGACAGTGCTGCAAGGTTGTATGCATGCTACATCATCCTTCTGGGTAAGTACACGTATCTTCCCTCTCGTTCAATCTGGAGCCAATTGCATTGAAAGTCGCTAGGTGGACGTAGACGAAGCCCAAGGCGTCAAGAATGGTACCATTCATTTATTAATTTGTTGAATCTGCACCACCTAGTATTGTGATTACAGCAAGGTGGCAAAACAAGTCGCTTGCGCAAAATAGGCAAAAGTATAAAAAACTTTACCAGTGCAAGTTCAAGCTAAGCTGCGAGAATCAGCAACACAATCATTAGAACACAATATCAAAGGAATATTGACACAGGTGATAGAAGAGGAGGACGAAGGGAACTCAGGCGATAGAAGCAGAGGACGAAGAAAATCTTCTTCCTGCTCGTGCTCGCTCTACCGGCTGTGTAGCTCCTTGGTCCCCGAGTGCTTTTGGTGTACTATTCGTTACAAATCTGGTGGAGGTGCTCGGTACGCTTCCAGACCCGCGCAGCCCACCTGTGATCACGGATCTCACCCCGGTCCACCAGCGCCGCGGCCGCCGCCTGCGAGGAGAGTCCCCAGAGTTCGGACCCCTTCCGGCAGCCACCAGGACGACACAGCCTCGGACGTCGGAGGAGCCAGCTGCCATGTCAACTGAGAGTAGGCTCCCAGCTCACATCCTGTGCCAGCAGCCACGAACACCCCCGTCTTTTCATGGCGACGTGTTCGAGGACGCCGAGGACTGGCTCGAGACATTCGAGCGTGTCGCCCGTTACAACGGGTGGAGCGATGAGCGGAAGCTCCACAACGTGTATTTCGCTCTCGAAGAGTCGGCGCGGACATGGTTCGAAAACCATGAGGCTTTGTTTCCATCCTGGGAGGCCTTCTGCCGCAACCTGCTCGCCACTTTTCCAAACGCCGACCGCCGGGAGCGAGCTGAAGCTCCGCTACACTCGCGCAACCAGCGCCCGAACGAGAGTGTCCGCATGTTCTTTGAGGACATGACCCGCCTTTTCAAGCGCGCGGACCCCTCTATGTCGGAAGACAACAAGCTTCGCCATTTAATGCGTGGTGTCAAGCAGGAGCTATTCGCGGGACTCGTGCGCAGCCCACCGCGCACTGTGGCCGAGTTTCTCAGCGAGGCGGCCACCATGGAGAAGACTCTACAGCAACGAGCCCGCCAATACAATCGTGACGTCAACGCCTTCGGGCCAGACACCTGTTCTATGCATCTCGGAAGCGCCCCGGACGACTTACGCGAACTCATCCGTTCCGTCGTCCGGGAGGAACTCCAAGCCCTTCGGACGCCTTCTAACATGCCATCCTTCGCGTCGCTGACTGACGTCGTCCGCGACGGGGTGCGCCTCACAGCCCAACAACAAGCATCTGAGGTACCCCTCCAGCTTGACGCAAGACCCACGTACGCGTCTGTACTCCGTCAAGCTCCGACGTCGGGCTACACCACCAATGCCGCGGCTCCATCAGTGCGGCCACCGGGTCCCCCTCGTGACCCCGCTCTGCCAGCCTACGAGCGGACGCGTAAGAGTCAAGTGTGGCGGGCCCCAGACCGTCGGCCCCTCTGTTATCATTGTGGCGAGGCGGGTCATCTCTATAGGGCGTGCCCGTACCGCCGCGTGGGCCTGCGGGGTTTCGCCCCGGACGACCCCTGCCCTCGCAATGGCGAAAGGCCACTTGAGATAGCCTCTCACCTATTGGAGCGGCAGAATCTTGTCACATCCGGTCGCCGCGGGTCTCGATCACCGTCCCCAATGCGCTACCGTTCTCCAAGTCCCCGCGGAGCGCAAAGCTATTCCGGACGCCGTTCGCCCAGCCCACGCCGGGAAAACTAATGCCGGCGGCCTCCGGAGGCAAGGCCGCTGCTGTAGGGAAATGTGAAGATCCTCCGCCACCATCACGCCGATACGCCATTTCGCTGGGGGCAGGTAGCGACAGCATCCGACACGCTACCTCCGATTTGTACTTAACAATTGATGGAGTCGACGTCTCCGCCTTACTCGACACCGGTGCCGATTACTCCGTAATGAGCCGTGCCCTCGCCCAAGAATTAAAGAAAGTTTTGACGCGATGGTCTGGGCCGAGCATTCGTACTGCTGGGAGTCACCTGATTACCCCTGCTGGCAAGTGTACTGCAAGGGTCGGCATCCGTGGTTTTCTGTACGTCTGTGAATTCGTGGTACTGTCCGAGTGTTCGAGGGACTTGATCCTGGGCCTCGACTTTCTGCAGACGAACGGCGCTGTCATTGATCTGAACGAAGCCCGGATCACGTTCTCGACGAAACAGGCCGTGGCGCATACCGACAGAGATCCGGGAATCAACGCTCTGCGTATAGTCGACGATGACGTGATGGTGCCACCACGGTCTAGCGTCCTGGTTCTCGTGAGACATGACTTGTTCCACGATTACGAGGGTATCGCGGATAGCCACCTCCCGCTGCTGCTTGCGAAGGGAATAGCCGTCGCTCGAGGCCTCGTCCAGTTGCATAACGGTTGTACTAGTGTCCTACTCACGAACTTCGCCAACGAGGTTCAGCACCTCGCCAGGGACACGGCTGTTGCCTTACTTCACGAAGTTACTGTGTTGCCTGATTTATGCGCCGTCGGGGCCAGCCCTCAAGACGAGGCCGCACCATGCCACGCCCTGCAGACCGTGAAAATCAACCCGGACTTGGCACCTGAGCAGAAGAATCTTCTGTCTGCTCTTCTAGCAGATTTTGCAGATTGCTTCGCCACCAGCTCCAGGGTCGGTCGTACACCTGTCGCCAAGCATCGCATCATCACAGACGAGGCCACGCCGCCTGTATGCCAGCGCCCATACCGTGTTTCTCCTAAGGAACGCGAAGCCATTAAAACGCAAGTCGATGAAATGCTTGCAGACGATGTTATTCAGCCGTCAACAAGCCCATGGGCGTCGCCCGTGGTCCTCGTCAAAAAGAAAGACGGCACCTTGAGATTCTGTGTTGATTACCGGAAACTAAACAACGTGACCAAAAAGGACGTTTATCCGCTTCCCAGGATTGACGATGCCCTCGACCGATTACGTGACGCCAGGTTCTTCTCCTCATTAGATCTCAAAAGCGGATACTGGCAGATAGAGGTGGACCAGAGAGACCGAGAGAAGACGGCTTTCGTGACTCCAGACGGTTTATACGAGTTCAAGGTGCTCCCGTTTGGTCTTTGCTCGGCGCCGGCCACGTCCCAGCGTATGATGGACACCGTTTTATCCGGTCTGAAGTGGCAGTCTTGCTTGGTGTACTTGGACGACGTCGTCATTTTCTCGCCTACCTTCGATCAACACTTGGACCGGCTGTGCATTGTGCTTCGAGCCCTGAAATGCGCGCAACTAACGATCAAGCCCGAGAAATGTCATTTTGGTTTCAAGGAACTTCGCTTCCTTGGCCATGTTGTCAGCGCACAAGGCGTTCTCCCGGACCCCGACAAGACTGCTGCCGTCTCCAGTTTTCCGCGCCCAACCGACAAGAAGGCACTTCGACGTTTTCTGGGCCTCTGTTCTTACTACCGACGCTTTGTGCCCGATTTCTCCAGAATAGCTGACCCGTTGACAGCACTGACTAGAGACGAAATACCCTTTCTGTGGGGAAGCGACCAAGAAGAAGCTTTCCAGGAGCTCCGCAACCGTCTACACAGCCCCCCGATACTCGTTGTTGGTGAAAAAACAGCGCACAAGCAGACACAGACAGAAAGAAGGGGACAAGCGCTGAACTAGCAACTGAGGTTTTATTGAGAAGCATGGCGAAATATATACAGCACAGCATACAGCATTCAAAAAACATATAAACAGCACATAAAAGGCGGATAAGAAGCCAGCATCCAAAATCATCGCTTAACGTTGCATATCCAAGAATTCCATCTCTTTTGTTGAAAGAAGGATAGACGGGGTGCTGACACATGAGTCCTCCGCTTTTGCTATCGCCCTGGCCTCGATAATTTCCCTTGTTATTGTGCACTTGTTTCGTGCCAGGATTTTGCAGCCGTGAAGGTCGGGTATGCAGGCAGGTTTATGATTGCAACGGTGACAGTGCTTAGCCAGAAAACCTGATGAAGCAATGGATCTTACATTGTTGTTATGCTCCAGTAATCTTTCGTTAAGACACCGACCGGTCTGGCCGATGTATCTGCTTCCACACGGTAACTTAATTTCATAAACAACACCCTGATCACATGCAACAAAAGGATTCTGGTGGTTGATTTTGCATCCAGGACGAGGCTTTTTCATTGGATTTGTCGCTTTGCACAGTTTTATTAGTTTTTCTGGGGCAGAAAACACAACCTTAACATCGGCCTTCTTGGCTATTTTCTTAAGGTTGTGCGAGATCTTATGCATATAAGGGATGACCACAACTTTTTGTTTATCATCTCTTTGTCCCTTTTGTTGATTGCATCCCGTCTGCCCTTCCGCTCATACTCGCCCATTTCGATGAAGACGCCGCCACCGACATACACACCGATGCCAGCAATGTTGGTCTTGGGGCGGTACTTATCCAGTGGCAGGTCGGCGTGGAACGCGTTATCGCTTACGCGAGCCGAACACTTTCGCGATCGGAGGCAAACTATTCGACGACAGAGAAAGAATGCCTTGCGGTGATCTGGGCCATCAGCAAGTTTCGTCCATACCTGTACGGACGACCCTTCCGTGTTGTCAGCGACCATCACTCGTTATGCTGGCTGGCAAGCCTTAAAGATCCGTCCGGCCGGTTGGCTAGGTGGAGCCTCCGTTTGCAAGAGTACGACGTGACTGTCGTTTACAAGTCGGGCCGGCAGCACCAAGATGCGGATTGCTTATCACGCGCGCCCGTGGACCACGCTCCGCAAGAAATCACCGAAGATCTTCCTTTCATTTGTGCTCTTAGCCCATCCCATGTGGCTCAGCTTCAACGAACGGACCCGGAGCTAGCGCCGCTCATCGAGCACCTGGAAGGTCACAGTGGTCTGGTTCCGCGTGTTTTTCGTCGTGGCCTGCAATCCTTCACCATGCGAAATGGCGTTCTCTACAAGCGCAACTTTGGAAAGTCCACCGAAACATTTTTAATCGTGGTGCCCACCCAGTTACGACCTGACATCTTGAGCGCTTGTCACGACGAGCCGTCCGCCGGCCACTTGGGAGTCAGTCGCACGCTGTCAAGGATTCGGGAGAAGTACTATTGGCCCAAATTACTTCCATCAGTGCAGACCTACGTGCGAACCTGCCGCGACTGCCAACGCCGGAAGTCTCCACCCATGAAACCAGCCGGATTTCTTCAGCCAATAGCGCCACCGAAGATCCCTTTTCAGCAAGTTGGAATGGATCTCCTTAGCCCCTTCCCGAAGTCATCCACTGGAAAACGGTGGATCGCTGTTGCGACGGACTACTTGACACGTTATGCTGAGACCACGTCGCTTGCGAGCGGAACTGCTGCCGAAGTAGCCGAGTTTTTTGTCCACAGCATCGTCCTGCGTCATGGCGCCCCTGCGGTCATTATTACTGACCGTGGGGCACCTTTCACAGCCCGCCTAACCCAGGCTGTGCTGAAACTGACGCACACCAGCCATAGACGTGCGACGGCGTACCACCCGCAGACCAATGGCTTGGTGGAACGGCTCAACAGAACTCTGGCCGACATGCTTTCCATGTACGTGGATATAGAGCATAAAACCTGGGACCAAATTCTGCCATACGCTACATTCGCTTACAATACGGCACTGCAGGAGACAACGCGGCTCACTCCCTTCCAGCTTGTCTTCGGCCGTCGAGTTACTACTACGCTGGATGCTATGCTGCCTGTTGACCCCCACTGCGAGAGTGACCCTGACCTCGACATCGCCACTTTTGTGCAGCGTGCGGAAGAAGCGCGGCAACTGGCAAGGCAGCGCATACGCCGTCAACAGCAACTAGACGCTGGCCGCTACAACCAGGGACGGCGCTTCGTTGCCTACGAGCCAGGCGACTATGTGTGGATTTGGACGCCCGTTCGTCACCGCGGGCTGTCTGAAAAATTACTCCGTCGATACTTCGGCCCATACCGTGTCCTCCGCCGCATTAGCGACGTCACCTACGAAGTTCAACCCGCCACCCAAGCCAGCTCATCCCACAGACGCAAGCTTACCGACGTTGTGCACGTCGTTCGTATGAAGCCGTACCACGACCGACCACCCGATTGAACTTGAGGCTGACCGCTGTGCCCTGTTCTATGTTGTGATCCTCGTGCCTCACCCTAGCACGCTCGCTTTCTGCTCGTCACTCTAGCGCACGATGGCCGCATCGGGGCGATGCTGCAGGGCAGGGAGGAATGACACAGGTGATAGAAGAGGAGGACGAAGGGAACTCAGGCGATAGAAGCAGAGGACGAAGAAAATCTTCTTCCTGCTCGTGCTCGCTCTACCGGCTGTGTAGCTCCTTGGTCCCCGAGTGCTTTTGGTGTACTATTCGTTACAATATAACGACAAAATAGCAACTTAAAAAATCCATTCGAATCGCTTGATCAGTGCGTAGTCGAATTTTGACAAAATAGTGAGTAGCAGCGACACGCTTTCACGGGTGCATGACGAATGTGTTCGAGGATAGTCCACCCACAAGGGGCGATCAGAAAGTGAAGAGCTATGTTAAAGAAGTGCAGGCAGGCTTTGTGACACGACCCGTGTGGTTTTCGCGCAGTTGAAGTCATCCCCGAGGAAATGGGCTGCAGAGTGTATGACGTGGCTGTGAAAAACAGACATGTGTGATTGTTCTTCGGTGTTCTATGTTATCATGCTTTAATACTGTGCCCGTGGATATCACCTTTCGAAAGCTTTCGTGGGCGCCGAAATTGTTGATACCTGAATGAAGAAAAAAAAATTGAATGGAATGGTGTTATGATAAAATAGCCAGGATGATCCCTGACGCGAGCTCCCATTATCGATGGTCGGGCATGGAAACCGTTACTAGATCTACCATTCAAACCTCGGCAGTGAGCAAAACAGCATGGCTTTAAAATTTTCATCAACTCCTGCAATTTCGGAAAGCCTCTCCAGGAGTGATCATGGCGACATTTTCTTTGTATCAGGATGGTTTCCTGATTATTAAGAACATAAAACCAAAGCTACTATAGCAGGTGCCTATTCCCCCAAGTGCTGATTAAACTGCATGAAGCCATAAAAAAAATAGCCAAGGAAAGTTGAGCAGAAATATTGTGACGGACCAGAAGACGACGAACTGTGCAGTGCCGCGGGCAGGAGTGCCCGCGTCGTACTGTATTTATCTGCTTGCCGTCACGTAACAATATTTTGCCACTTCCTGATGACGGTTGAGCTCATGTGCACAAGTGTCGGTTTGAAGCTGGCAATTGCCTTCCTTATTCATCAGACCTTGCGCCCATTGACTGCCCTCTGGTGCGACATCAGAAAGAAAAAAAACACTCTCTAAGATAGCTTTTACGATAGCGAAGAGCTCAAACATTGAGGTCAACGCTGTCGTTCGGAGAGGAAAAAAAGATTTTGTTTTCTTATGAAATACATTAACGTCCCAGGGGGCCAAAGTTAAAAGTTTGTCTTTCGTTCTAAATTTTTCTTTTTTTTGTATTAGGATTAGGGGCGTAATGAACGCCCGTCGTGGACAAAAGCTTTCATGGAGGTCCTGCAACCTTGCATAGCCTTCATACCGATACCGGTGACGTGCACAAACTGTTCGGTCGGTTTTCAAGTATTTAATATGGAATTCGCAGGTTTATACCTATATTCGCTTTTAAGAAATGTGAATAAGGGCTGAAGATTACAACGTCCACCACGCAAGAAAGTCACGCTTTCATGGTTTCGCTGAAGACCATGCGAAATTTTCCGTCATCTTGGAATGTATCCTTGGAAAACGACTTCGTCGAACGCCTGATGGATACCAATGTATCGCTGTTACACTGAACATAAAGCCTTAAAGAAGGCAGGAGGCGTCCAATGTGAAGAACGGAAGGGGGCCCGTGCACCATCACGGCGGGCAATCTTTGTTTCGGCATTAGAACGGTCGTCCCGATTGAGCTTGTAGTGTCGAGGGATTCGTTCGAATACAAGATTTTTCTCGAAAGTATGAGTGCAGCTCAGCGACGCCAAGAGTAGACACTAAGAAGACCTTAGTCGCGTCACGCATTCCAGCATTTGCACCGCTGGTTTCAAATGACATAATGCACATTACACTTCCGGAGACTTCCCTCGGGTCTGGCAAATAGTTTCCTCGATTTCCGAAACATGCGAGGCAGTCGTTTGATGTTGGTTCGTGGTGTAGTCTGGAGGTGAAATATTCGCTAAGTGGCTACGACAACCGCCGCTGTTGAAGCGATTGACGTTTCTGATCTGTCTCTATAATCGTGCGCGTAGTTTCCTTACTCTGGCAAAATGTACGCCAGAATTTGTTGCTGAATCCTGGAAGTTAGTATTGTCTTTTTTTTTTCACTACTGTAGAATAATCTGATGCGCCTACTTTTTGGGCATCGATGACTGCCTCTTGCTTGAAAGGCATGCGTGTGCAAACTGCATGTTACGTAGAAATCATGATAAAAGGGTAAACATACCATTTTCACTGTATATTAGCATACTGCTCAAAACAAGAGAAGTTTGCGTGGCTTGCACATCGCAGCCTTGTTCACCTTCCTTAATCATTCATTCCATATATGTCTTCGCAACGTACAGAGAGCAAAACACTTTTCTAGAACGACCGAGCTGTGTGTTCCATAGCTCCCAAAGCCACTCCGACCAGGAGGGCAAGTAATGGCCGTGAAATCCTATCACCTGACCTGCACATGCTTACGTCCAGACCATTTTTAACCAAATGTTATCACTAGATATTGCATGTTCAGACCGAAACGCGCCCAAAACATGTTCTAGACAAGTGTTTTTCCCTCTGTGGTAACAAAGAAGCGAGGTTGGATTCGTAGGCATTTAATCTTGTTAAAAGAGGAGAGATTCCGCTCCTTCATGAACTCCGCAGCAGTGACGGAGAATTTCAGAACTGGCGAGTGGTAAACGCGGTCGCGATGAGACCTCCGATCTCATCGTTCTTACTTTGCGTCGCTGATACGTTTCAGCCTTGTAGAACATATAGCACAGAAACTTCCTGCTCAAAACAAGCTCCAAGCAGATAGCCGTTGCCGGGTTGGAAACTCGCTGATGATTGCTATGGTCTACGCTGGATACCCGGTGAAGGCCCTCCGCCTACATAAACAAGATGTCTCAATCACAGTTTCCGTACTGTGCGCGGTTCTCTAGCGGCCATGGCGTTCGGCTTCAGCGTACGAGCTCGCTACTTTGATCCCAGCCGCGGCTACCGCATCTAGGTAGAGCAAAATTAGAAAAACGCCTATGTTCTGATATCTCGGTGCACGTTAAAAGACTCCGGGTGGCTGAAATTAATCCGAGGCCCTCCACTTCGGTGTACATGCCTCATAGAACACAGTGCGACAGTGGCGCTTAATAAAATAGTTTATTCGGCCCCATCTTCACTGTTGCCTCCAAACATTCAGGGCAGTTAAGCCATTATGAAATTCTATCTCGTGTGGCCGGAAGAGCTGCTGAACCGTGCAGTATTTAAAGAACAAGGGGTCCCAGGCGCGCAACACAAGTCGCTCTGTATGGCGCGGACGCCGGGGACTGTTTTGAGGCCGTGAAGCAAGGAAAGGGAAGTGTACGAAAAAAAAAAGAATGTGATGATTTCACTTGCCTCATATATACCAGCAGGAGGCGTTAGTTAAGCCCGAGTTCTTTTCCACAGAGAGGTCGAAGTTGCGTCACGTTGATGAGGGACGGCAGCGCGCTTCCGGCATGTGCCTGCCGCTCTAATAATGTCTGAGAATCCCTCGGCAGCAGGACTACACACGCCAAACCACAATGAGGGAATGACCTCTATTTTGTAGTTTCGGGACCAGTGATCAGTCCATTATCTGGAGGCTTGGAACCACTTATGTGTCTGCCCGAAAAACCTGGAAAGTGTACAAGAGAACGAAACACCGGTACAGTACCTCGCCTTATTGTAATTGATATCGTTCATTTTTTGCTGGCTTTTTTTAATCGGGACACTATTCAAGCATGATATAATGTAAAATTTTATGTTCATTAAAGCTGCGAACTGGGCGAGTTGGTATTGATTCATATTTGAACAGCGCAATAAAACAACGGGACACAACGAAGAAAGGACACCACAAGTGCTGACTCGCAACTAGATTTTAATTCACGTCCAAGCATCTTAAATACTAAGAACGCCAAACACAAACAAGAGGGAAAAACCAAAAGAAAAACGATACAAAGCTGCTAATCATGCCCACAAAGGTGACAATCAGCACGAGCGCGAGACTACACATCTTGGCCGGATAAAAACATCATCTCTTTATCAGTTAGTGTGACAGAAGGATCACTAATACAGCTATCAGGTTCCAAGCGGATGTGAAAAACCTCCAAAATTTCCCGCGTTAGGCTGTCATTATGTTTTCCTAGGATGACGGTGTTAGACAACAGAGGGGTGCAAGTACATTCTCTCCAGTGGCGGGCAAGGTTACAAGAAGACCCATTACCTCGGGACCTGTGGTGCTCACTAAGACGAGCGTTGATGCAACGTCCTGTCTGGCCAATATAACTCAACCCGCAAGTGCACGGAATCCTGTAGACAACCCCCACATTACAGGGCACAAAAGGGTTCTTATGGTTGGTCTGTTGTCTAACACCGTCATCCTAGGAAAACATAATGACAGCCTAACGCGGGAAATTTTGGAGGCTTTTCACATCCGCTTGGAACCTGATAGCTGTATTAGTGATCCTTCTGTCACACTAACTGATAAAGAGATGATGTTTTTATCCGGCCAAGATGTGTAGTCTCGCGCTCGTGCTGATTGTCACCTTTGTGGGCATGATTAGCAGCTTTGTATCGTCTTTCTTTTGGTTTTTCCCTCTTGTTTGTGTTTGGCGTTCTTAGTATTTAAGATGCTTGGACGTGAATTAAAATCTAGTTGCGAGTCAGCACTTGTGGTGTCCTTTCTTCGTTGTGTCCCGTTGTTTTATTGCGCTGTTCAAATATGAAAATTTTATGTGCTTACATAAACTCATGACAGAAATATTCAGCTGTGCTACTCTCTGCAGAAAGATAAAGGTTAACTTGATCTGCTGTCCGAAACCTACGATTTCACGGTTCAGTCCATGTATAAAAGTACCGTCCGAGTTTTCCGCCATGGACGCCGACGCCCCCCGTTCTGGTGAAGGAAAGGGACTACAACCGTGTATAACAGGTTCAAGCCGGAGAATTGTCCTCAAGATTGTGGCTTGGGTTTGGCCTTTCACTGTAAGATATGCTCACGCTTGCTGTCCAATATCAAACACTCGGAGCTTTGCGAGTGTGCTTGGTTTGCGCGAGGTGAGGTCACTGACCCGCTTCTTCAAGCATTTCACACCGTAGGAGCTGAACCGCTACGCCAGCTCCAGCGATTAGAAACCGATACGTGCCCGCGGTGGCACTGGGAATCAAGCTCCCTTCTCCCTCATGCGAAGCGGATGCTCCAACCTCTAGGCCCCCCGCTGCGGTCATCGTAATAACGCTGCTTTATTTAATGACCCATCAGCCCGTCAAAACCAGAATCGCACGGAAAAGTTAATCCTGCGGCCGGAGCGCGCAGTATCTGTCCAAAAATTAACAATATCGTTGGGCTTGGGGGTGGCAAGAACGGCCAAGATCTCATTGAACACTCGAGAGATGTGCACAGCGAATGCTCATCCCGGCTTTCACTTGGAGTCAAGTGACGCTTATTTATACTTCCAGCAGCAAGATTGGCTTCTCTATATTTTTTTTCTTTATTCACGCGTTCCGCGGCGTTTGCATGATCCGCGCTCAAGTTCTAGGATATGATGACGAAACAGCGCAATGGCACACGGACACAGAAGAAATAAGGCAACACAGCGCTCACTAACAACTGACGATTACTGGCCCGCCATACGCGTAAAGAACACGGGAGCAAATGCTCCTTTTTTGAGTGCATGGGCCGTTGGGACATTTGACCGTGATGCAGTAGCAACTCGCCCAACAGTTCGTGCTAGCAAATGCATGGTTCTTCCTAGGCTCGCTCGAATGAAACAATACTGCCAGCATCAAAAAGAACACTGCCGAATTCCTGGTCGGCAGATTGTAGCTGAGCGCTTGCGGTATAACAGGCCAGCGCGGGCCACCACTTCCCCGTGAAGCGCGGAGCCCCGAGGAAGAGGCGCCCGCGCTCTTCGCAGGAGCAACAGCAGTAGGGGCGGCCTGCGCGCGCGCGTCTATCTGGGCGCATCTCCGCGTCTATCTAATATACGCGGCACGGCGAAGAGCCGAGCGCACAGGCCAGCGCGCCGTGCGAGGCCAAGGCCCCGCGACCTCTGGGGGGCGGGCGGCCGCCCCGCGCGGGGGCTGACCTAGAAGAAGGGACACTTCCTCCTCGCGCGACGCTGCGGGCGCGGGGCTTCTCTCTGCGCCCCTGGGAGGACCGCGCCAGCATCTCCATCCTTAGCGGTGCGTTCCAGTTGCGTGCACCGCGCTGGAAGCAACGGCCTCGGGCTTCGCGCCGAGACAGAAAGGACAGTGTCACCACGCGTCGTCAACACGCATGGCGACAGTACACTCCGACAGAACCAGTGTTGCAGCGCTATGTGCGATTCTTAGGAAGAACATGCGTCAGAGAGTTTTGAGTCATTACTGCGTAAGCTAGGATGTTTCGAGTACTACATATCGCCCGCTTACTCTCTGGAAGCCGTGTTTCGGCGGCGGCGTGTGATGCTTGAAGTAGGCAACCACGTGTATCGAGCAAGATCTGTGCCAAGCGCCGGCCCGGAATCGTGGCCGTTCGGAAAACGCCGATGGCGGCCCCGCAATTTTTTTGCGCGGGGTGCATATTCGCGAGCGCTGATAACGAGCTCTTTATAAGCAGTGGTAGTGGGGCACTTCCTCGGAGTAGCGTTTTGGACTGAGGTCTCGATTCGTACGAGAGGCACTGCAACCTCATCGCGCGAACCCTTCTGTTGACTCGCCGGCACGGACGCCACTTCCGAAAGCGTCTAGTCAAGCTTGCCATTGCAGCTATGATGACCATGAACTCTGCCCCATTAAGATGAGATATAGTCGGATACTACAAAAAAAATGTAGCGGCGAATGCCCCTAAAGTAGGCCGTCCAGCCAATGGCGTCGGTCGGTTCTTATGACTTCGCAGCTAATGCCCTAGCATGGCATCTCAGGTGACTGGCAGGTGCCTCCGAGAAATAGGATTAACAGCGACTTCATGACAATCAGTCGACGCCATTGACTGCAGGGCCTCATTTGAGTGGTATTTGCCGCTGCCCTCTTGAGTTGTATCTTACTATCGTTGTTTAAAAGGTAAATACGTTGTCACACCAAACCAAGGAACAGGTTCTTTAAAGCTGCATGCACGTTACTTGACTGGGTTGCGTCCGTTATTACGGCCAGAATTATAACAATCCTGATTACATAGTATGACGGCCAAGGTGTCGGTCAATGATAGTCTGTTAGAACGAAGGTAATGCTTGGACATTTTAGCCTTTGGTTTTAAGACGTGAGCTCTTGCACTTTGTCGCATATTACAAGCACTAAGCGCAGCATGGCACGTTTTCCTTGCGGTAGCATTAACTGACTTATAGTGAGTACTGCTCACCAAGGACGTCCTAATACATAACAAGGATCAACAGGTGCAAGAAGGACAAGCGACGTTATATATTGTTTTCTGATTGCAACATCTACAGCACGATAAGGGAATAAAAGGGAAGATGGAATCACGGGGGTATTTTTTTTTTCTTGGGAGGGGGGGGGGGGGGGGGCGGTCTAGAAGGGGCACTCTGAGGCCTTCGACTGGCAGTACTAGCAAGCGACGCGATTTTTTTCCAACCTAATCATGAACCCACAGGCCAACCTCGGCGTCAGGGTCAAACTACTAACACGGTGTATAAATGGAGTCAGAAGGGAGCGGGCCATCAATGCTTTGGAATCAGTGCGCCCTGATGGGTGAGATAGTGGAATACGGCATACTTTGTCGTTGTTCCATCCTTCCAACGACAAATTTGTGCGCCGGCATGCAACACTCGGCATATTTTTCTATGCCTGGACGCCAGCGCAAATCGATCAGGCAGCCATGTTGCCTTCACTTTTGAATTTTAGGCCACTCGAAACTGCGGTGCGGTCTTTCCTCGTATTCATTCACCCTTCTAATCATTACTAGGACTGTCACATTGCGGTTGAGCTTGTATCACAATATATGTATCCGCATTCTCATAAGCACTCGCCGCGGTGGCTCAGTGATTAGGGCGCTCGGCTACTGGGCCGAAGTACGCGGGTTCTGACCCGACCGCGGCGGCCGCGTTTCGATGGAGGCGAAACGCAAAGGCGCCCCTGTGCTGTGCGATATCAGTGCACGTTAAAGATCCCCAGGCGGTCGTAATTATTCCGGAGCCCTCCACTACGGCACCTCTTTCTTCCTTTCTTCTTTCACTCCCACCTTCCTCCCTTCCACTATGGCGCGGTTCGGGTGTCCACCGAGATATGTGAGACAATTACTGCGCCATTTCCTCTCCCCCCCCCCAAAAAAAAAAACAGTTTTCAATTCTCGTAAACATGGCTGCACACTGGTCATGCGTTGCGCTTTGCGTGTCTTCCACACCCTGCAACTTCGTTCGCTCAAAACGAATTGCTGGGCTAGTTTGTTTCACATGCATCACTGCACCACAGCGCATGCTCAAGAAAACGAGCACGGACGGGCAGGGAGACGCCTGAAAGCGCTGCATCGTGTCTTTCTGTCCGTTCTTGTTTGTGTTTTCTTCCTGAGTGCTGTGTGTAAAGGAGTTAAACTGTGTTCAGTCTATGTTTTTCGTCTTTTTATCTCCCTTCCCCTTGAATTTTAAGGATGCAGGGGGCGCGTACGTCTGCAGTCTTGATTTCTCCACCTCACTGGTGGTCCCTCAACACAGTAAATATGGGTTAAGGTTCCGTATAAAAAGTAATTCTAGTTTAAAGCGAACGAAAATAAACATCACGGTGGGAATTCCAAAGTTCTGGGCTGAACGATATATTCAATAGTCGCACGGAGATCGTATTCCGAACATACTGATGTTCGGCTGATTGTGTCTGGCTCATTCTTCTGAGCCGTACGTCTACACAGCGCTGTACCAAATACGAGCCACCCAGAGCTGACTAGTATATCTAACAAGCCTGCTACAACGAGATGGGTCGTTACCATGCCCACCAGAGCCTCAGGGAAGTGATAGAACTCCGCACGGCAGAAAACGCTCAGTATACGCCCATGGGAGAAAGAATGAAGACGTTGGTGAAAAACAAAGCGTTAAGCGGGAGGGCGCGAAACGCGATATAGCGCGGCAGAATCACGCGAAACGAACGAGCGAAGAGAGAGAGCGAAAAAAAACAAAACATGAGACATAAAGCAAGACGCGAACGGGCGAAGAGGGAAGCGAAACGCGGAGACGTATGCGCGTCACGCTGTGTGCATAGGAGGCACGGTGCGCGCGGTCGCCGAGACTTTCCTTCTCGTTCGAGTGCGTAACCCCGACCGCGCGCGCACTTGACCGCGAGTGAGCGATGTGTGGCTGCGCGGCGCGGCACAGCCGAGAGAAAGTGGATCCTCGACGTCGGTCGTCGCATCGTCTCGGGCGCGTTTGATGCGGATCGCGCGTCCAGCCGAGCGTGTAAAGAGCCAGAACGGGGTCTCTCTCAATCTTTGCTCGAGTGCGCCAGCGGGCTTGCTTGTTTTAGTTTTGTGCTTCTTCTTGGTGGTTCACCGAGCGGCTCGTCTTTATTTTCTTCTGCTGTTGTTATTCCTCTCTCTCTTGACGCTTCCTTCTTGTCGGCAAAACGCGAACGTCGTCGCGTTCAGTATGATACGCTGCTTCGTTCCTAGTCACGAGAACACCAAATTAGGCGTGGGTGCATTCTATGTATGGGGGCATTTACTGAATAGAGTAGCCAGAAGCTCCTGGATGTAACTGTCATTTGTGGGGCGTATAAAGTGTTTCTGGGAAAGAAAAAAAGAAGAGCTTGTTTTATGTGACGCGTGTTAACGTCATTATACAGCACATGGCAGAAGCCACTAACGTGTCTAAGTGCAATCCTCAAATAGGATGCGTTTAGCACACGACGTGTCAACCGCTTGCCTTCAGACCCTACATGCTTGATACGGCACTCAGCAACGCCTGTAAGTAACGAAATCATTTATACAGGGTGTCTCGCCGTCTCGTGACACCGTCAACGTATTTCCTACCACTGGATGTATCTGCGTATCGTGTGTGCGGTGACCTTTCTCCGCGCTTTTATGCTTGCTGCGAATAAGGTCTGCGGTACAATATACAAGTTGGAAATCGTATTTTTTTTATTAATACTGGTAACACTCGCTTGAGCATCGTTGCAGGAAGGCTACACAATGCAATGCACAACATACAAAACTGACATCTCGTAACGTCAATTCGGACGCCCTCGACACAGAATATCAATGGAAGGTTACAATTATGTACATCTGGTTGTTCGAAAACTTCAACAGGCAAAGCATTCCAATTTCAATCACACCAGAGAAAAAATAATAACGAAAATCATCGACATGTGTGTCATAAGTCTTGAATGATCTAGTGTGGTTTGTTCTCGCGCTACTTTTTCCCACGGGCTGAACATATTCACATTTTTTTTTCAACGCCCTTGATTTATCTGAAAGAAAAGCTCTAATCTGGATTTTTGCCTTCGATATTCAAGTGACTCGAGCCCAAATAAATTTAGCATTTCCGTCACTCAGTCCATTCTTCATTTCTGTTGGCAACCACTGCGACTTTAAATTGCCGGGAAAGGGTGCTTCTTCTATCATAACGGTGAGCCTGTCTCCGTGTCCCTTTTGTCACCGAGTGTCCAGATGCGCAACACATACGTCATCTGTCTGCCAAACAACGAACGTAGGAAGAAAGGAGACTAACCGGGCCAACGGCGCTGACATCGTCTCTTCCCAGTTGTTCCCTTTCCTACTGGCTGAACGAACGCCGTCAACCCAAAGTCCGACTCACAGCGGCCCCAAACTCTGCAGCACACTTCTTTTTTAGAGTATCGAGTGTCGTCAAAATACTCGAAACAGTAAAAATGTGTTTTCGATACCAATACTTTAATTTTTAGAAAGCGATACTGAATACTGATACACAAAATGTATCGAAAGATACAGCCCATGCCTGATGTGAGCCAAGCAATATGGCCGACCACGTGCATCGAGCAAACGCAACGCCAGAGCACCCCTCTTTTTTTTTTTAAAGGCCCCGTTCAGCGGACTACCTAGCGTAGTTGACGCCATCGCCGGTGTGTGCGGAAAAGCCGGATTGGTCGAGAAGGTCGTGACGTCACATGTGAAGCTGCGGAATAAAATTGATTAACGCAATAGAAATATGATGCTTATAAGGTCGTAATATGACTGAAACGTCCTTAAGTCATGTTAGTTTATAAAGGAAATGGATTTTGCTGATAAGCAAATTGGGGTAATAACTAGAGAATCGTGGTCCTGAATCTTGGGTTGCAAGTCAGACACGCTGCCTCTAGGCCACGCAGAGACTTTTTTTTTTTTAACATGGTACTTATTACACTGAGACTATGCTCGGTTTACGTGAGCTATTTACAAATATTTTATGAAACGCCACGAGAGACACCACAAAAAGAGAGAGCAACATAGCGCTAGACGGGAGGATAAGGCTGAGCACGTCGCCAAGAGGGAGGGCTTCTCCGGTTTTAAGTCAGTCTGTTCATACACTTCCCTGAAATGAACAATCATTTGGCAGAAATGAGATTTCGTTAAAAGAACTGATTCACAGTGCCGGTCAATCATTCTAGTTTTTCATCAGCTGTGCAGTACAATGAGAAAAACCATATCAAGAGGTTCATCAACCTATTGCACTGCCGTGAGGTATCGTATGGTATGAGAAGTCAAATGAATTCGTTTTCTCCAGTTCTGTTGCAAGACATAGCAGCACAGAATTGCGTCCTTACAATTGATGAAACAATATTCGATTGTTTCAAGGACACTAGAGAGGCGGGTGTTCACAGATGACACAAAAATGCCCTTTTTCTGAAGCAATATTTTCACGGGCAGTGTTTCCGTACGTAGCTTGTAGAAAAAAGTCTTGGTGCAAGGTGAAAGTAACATTTTTGTACCCACGTAAGGACACCATGTCCTGGCCGTCCAAAGTACATTGAGTGGCCAATAGGAGAAGGGAAAAGCATCGAAAATGAGCCTTGGTACAAGCGTTTTCTTGACGCTGAAAATTAGAACTCTGTCGAAAAAGAGACTACCAAAAACACGCAGCAAAATATACGTCATGCATAAACCCCCACATACAACGACAGTCATAGAAGTTAGAGTACACAATCAATGTGGTGTAAAGCATTACTTCAATTTGTCTGAAAAAACGCTCGAAGTATTGGATGGTAAGTGTCGAAAAAAAAAACATAAAGCGGGCAACAATTTTCCGCACATAAAGGTGGTTAATCCACCTTTATGTGCAGCACTGACAGGCCGTAAAAGATAATCACGTCGCATGGGTTCTATGGAAGAAACCCGTACAAAAGTTGCCAAACCTTGGTGGAAGCGATGAATAGGGCTCCTGGCGCAGTGAACAATCTGCAAAACATAAGACATTTTTGTTGCTAGAAACAAGTTACAGGCAGTCGCCTTTCCCAATATTGACAGACCATGTGAAACAAAAGTCTGAGCATAGCGCTGTACAACCGATACGCGATATTTCAATGGTTTTTCACTGTGCCTGCACGCGCTTAATGGCAGGCTAAGGTATTTGGGAGGCATGCAGGTTCATGCCACACCGGCATATTCAGCTTCAGTAGACCGCCACAATCCAAACCACGGACCGTAGCTCTTGGCGCGGTTCATCTGGGCACCTGAAAGTGTGCCAAAATGCTGAGTTAAGCGAAAAACTTCACCCACTCTGGACCTTTCAGCGCAGAAAGACGCCAGATCATCTCCATAAGCTAATACTTTGAGCTCATTATCTAGGATACGGAAACCTTGAATGGCACTGCTCTGCAGAAAATTCGTACGTGATGGCTCTAAGTAGAGTGCGAGCAGAAGTAGCTGTAATGGCATAATTTCACCAGCGAAAGCACGAGACAACAGGAGAAGAAGGACCCAGGATAACGGTGGAGTTCTTCTCCTGGTGTCTCGTGCTTTCGCTGGAGAAGTTATGTCTGAAATACACCAACTAGCCCACATGGTTACCTTGTTATAGCTGTAATGGACACCCCTGTGGACAGGCGAAACGATGGACACGGGTTATGCAAGAGAACCATTCACAATCAAGCAGGTAGAGCAATTACTGCAGAAAGTACGTGTTCCTTCATAGACAACTGAACCAATATTAACTGGTTGTAAAAGTGAGAACAGAAAGTTGTATCAGGCACGAGGAAAGGCCTTCGCCAGGTCAATTTGAAGGATTGCCAGTTATTCCTGGGAGTTGCTGCAAAAATGTAGAATTGTTTGGGCAATATGTAGGTTAGTTTGAATAGAACGGCCCATCGAACCACATGTCTGATGAGGTCCAGTGACAGTCAACACTGAAAACTGTAGCCGATTCCCTGACTTTTGCATAAATCGTATGGCCTATACTAGCGTGCCTATAGCGCTCTGCATATTTTTTGTTTGTTATCAATTATTTTTATCAATTATGTTATCGATGAATGTAATTTTCTTTGGTATCAATAAAATGTGACTTCTGTAAACGTTTGCGGCAGAACTCCGATATTTAGGCTAATGGTGAAAATCTTAATTAAAATAGTACTCAAGAGGGGCTAAATGTCTTGCAAAATTCTCCAGAAAGGCAATCAGGCCCAGTTGTATCTGAAAGTGGCAACTGATCAATGTTATCTTCTAGTTCTGCTGAAGCTAAAGGGCCACTTATTGTCGAGCATTCGTCCTCTGCAAAGGGGCTCCACAGGGGAGACGAAGCGTACCACACCCTCAGCATCTGAGGCTTGGGAGGAAGCAGACCACAGAGACGCCTATTCATGCAGACACGTTCGTATACGGCTTGGCTCAAGCGGGGCTTTACAGTATGTATGTCGTTTCACATAATTCACATGTTATGGAAACAGCGTGTGTGTGTGCGTGAGCAAAAGAAGCCGCTGACGGGACCCATTAACGCTATAGAGTGATACCCTAAAAGGCGGAGCTTAAGTGTACCCCATATTTTTTTTATCTGCTTGCTCCTTCCTGAATGTGTTTCACACTTTCCGTCCGCACCCATCGCGCTTATCATGCAGCTCTCACGGCTCTTCCGGCTGCAGCTCTGCCATTTTGGTTTGGCCAACTGTTACATGTGGGAAAGCGCGCTTGCGGAGTTTCGCAAAATGCCCATTAATGAAAAAGACGCTGAGCACTAACCGAAGCTTACTCGTATCGATCGATAAGCTCATTATTATGACAACGACGCCCACTTTCACAGAAAAAGTAAGATTTTATTAGCCAGAAAAGGTCAAGGAATGAGATACAGGTGTCACTACCACCGCCCGATCTTGGAAGCATACTGTAATGCGTCGGCGCTGTTTTTTTTTTTTATCGAATCAAAGAGGCTAGAACACACCGCCGTTGACTTTAAAACAGTTATCTCGGTGTCCTTTTTTGGATAGATGGCACGAGTTTGAATCCAGTGGCGGGAAGAGTTTTAAATGCACTTTTCTCAGCAATTAAAGCGACTTTTGCTGCCGAACAGATATTGACATTACCAAAAGAGCCATCCGATCGATTTTTATTAAGAAGAAAACTTGAATTAAGCTTTCATCAGTGTCAGTTTAATGTACACCTGATTGCGACCACACCTGGCAGCCACATCCTGGCTGCTGGAGACGGCAGACCGCCTTCACTCCCGGAGTACAGACTTGTTTCTTTAAGCTGCAAGATGTAACGGTCCCCTTGGGCGCATGGCTCAACTGAAGTGAATCTTGCTGCAGTTGTTTTGTTGTGTAGTCACAGCGGCGCATCACGGTAATGTTTTTTTTTTCCTGTAGAGCTGAAGTAAGCTGAAATTTCTCCTCAACTGTGTAATGGGCGCGCCCGTGGTAGGGTTTAGGGCCTCCTAACGGCGGAAAACTAGCGCGGAAGGCGATTGTTTTTAGCTGACGGGAGATTATTTTATTTTTTGGATGGTACAGAGTGCGTTTACGCTTGGCGCACACAAGAAAGTAACGCTGTTTCGGAGGGCGGTGACCGAGATGAAAGGTAGCGCGGCGTGCTCCTTATATATCTTTAGAAGCCAGGGAAGCTCATTTCTTTCTTTCTTTGTTCACTGAAACAAGAGCGCTCCAAGACCATTTAAATTGTTTCAAACGTGCGCATTAGCGATAACGCAAAGTGCACCCGAATATCCACTGACACGGAGAAATTGCCAGCCTTAGAAGCATTTTCCCAGCCGACAGGGAAAGGGCATATTGCCTGCGCTACACCACAGAGGAGCAATCCTGCAGAAAAATTTTATAATGGGTAAGAAAAAAAACATCCAAATCTCAATAAAGTTCTCTACTACTACTTCAGATGTCATCATTTAGCCTCATGTTGTAATTTGTTTGATTGAGGAAGGATACAATGTCTACTAATGGAGAGCAAGTGACGCTTCCAAATTTCGGCACTCCTGGGTATTTTTTTCTGCAGTTAAAGGACAGTTGTCGACTATTGTAACGCTTGTCTTTTATAAAGTGTAATTTTGCATAATAACTCTTCACATTATTTTATGAAGTGTAATTTTGCATAATAGCTCTTCACATTACTTTTGAATGTTCCTGCGTTATGGTGGTTAAACTAATGTACATTGGCTGACGGTGTCAAAAGAATGCCGTCTTTTTATTTAAAAAAACTCATTGATTCAAACGCAAAGACAGCCGACGTAAGCCAGCTGTTTGCAGGCAATGCTTTGCTGGAGGCCGGCAACATGGGCTGACATTTCCCACCATCCAAACAGACACCAGTTACATCGGTTATTGGAGAACCGAAACAACAGGTGGCTTTTCATCATAGTATGGACTCAGGTGGCGGATTTGTTCCTACTGCGCCTTTGTGGTCGAAAAAAAAACGAGAACAGGACGAAGGACGGAAGAAATATATATGGATCGATTCTATAGAATTAATTGCTCTCGTTGCTAATCAGACTATTGCCTTTAAACATCCCCTGAAGACCGACACTGCTCTGATTTACCACTTTCTCACTAATTGCTCCGAGCTCCCGTCTGTTAATAATGTTAATCTTTCTCTCACTAATGTCGGATATGGTGCACTACAGAGTTTTGATTGAGATTTCAACCTTTCTTATATAACAATTTACCGAATTGGGTGAACTGGTGTACTCACTTATTCGCCGACTAATGCGTCACAATAACGCGAAATCACTCACGGTGGTGAAATTTTCCTTTAAAATCCTGATGTAACAATTTTCTTGCTTGGTGCCGTCAGTGGTCAAGTTAAAAAGCAAGACTGTCATATGCCATCTCTGCGTCAAACTCCATGGCGAATGAGCGAGCGGTTTAACCTAGAGAAGCATTCTGCGGCGCGCGTTTAGCGTTGCGAAAATTATCACTAGAAATGATGCGCGATAGCTATACCTGTTTCATCTCTCCTCA
The DNA here is from genome assembly GCF_052857255.1 of Amblyomma americanum. Classification (NCBI taxonomy): domain Eukaryota; kingdom Metazoa; phylum Arthropoda; class Arachnida; order Ixodida; family Ixodidae; genus Amblyomma; species Amblyomma americanum. The sequence goes on along the minus strand of NC_135497.1, from coordinate 325,593,844 downwards.
TCGCGTTTGTAAGACGGGACCTTCATCCACGAAATGCAGCGTTTCTTTAAAACTACTAATAAGTGCGAACAAAATTATGACGGATTCGTTTATTTACTTATATACACACCGTCTGCAACACCAAGAATTCGCAACTCAGTGGTTTCAAGTTTGAATACTTGAACACGTACACATTCTAATTTGTTCGCATTGTGTACTTATTCTAGGGTGAGCTACCATCTCGATCTTTTGTAGACTACGACCTTTTTCTATGCGTCACTGTTGACGTTTTTATCAGGTTCACTTTGTTTTGTCCTCATTTCGTTTTAAGTACATTTTGCTCTTCCCGCACCCCATTTGAAAGTTGGAATCTTTATGTGACCGTAGCTGTAGCTAGATGCTATAAGATGAACTAATAATTTACCGAACCGTTTTCTCTTTTTCAGACACCGGTATTGACCTGCCTGCGTGGTTTCGTAAACAGTCTCTGAACGACCCTCCAAAGTAAGGGACCAGTCATAACATGGCGTTGTATGGAATTAAAAGTGTCAGTTAGGAAGTTATTATTCATTGGCACCCACCCGAGTGCAGCCATATGACTACTAAGGAAAGCTATACAATTTGCACGACAGCTTCGCATTGGAAAAAAAATTCATCCTGGTCCGAGGACAAACATTGGACATTGCACAAACAGAAGTGCATCAAGTACTGCCAGTGGTACAACACTGGAAAGGCATCACTTGAAATTCTCCACTCTGCAGTTTTCTGAATCCTTTATTTTGAAAATTGTTCCTCAAAAAATGCACCTAAAGATGAAGAACCTTTAGAGTAATCGTCAGAAATGAAAGAACCAACTTGAAAGACGGCAAGAGGAAATAACTCCGGTGCTCAAGGACGCCTGTGTATTAAATAATTACTGCGTCGCCCGTTACGGACGAAAACCCATTATTGCAGCACGCCATCTGTTGTCGACATATGCTCGGACGGGAAACAGCAAATTTACAACGAGGATAGAGTTTTTTTTTTTTGCTTGGCTTCTAATGGCGCATCTGTGGAAGTAGACAGGACGCGTACACAACTTACAGAGCTCGTACGCTTCGAACAGATCTTTTCGGGATGATGTCAGCCACTTTGGAAAGCCCCGTCCACAAGTGGAATTTCTATCTTAAACCCCATATGCGACAGAAAAAGTACCAAAAACTGCCATTGAATATAAGCACACTTGGTTGTTTGCGCACTTTGGGTTAACTCGAGGTCGCGCGTACGAGCGAGTGACGACCGTGCCTTCTTCTTCTGTGCGAAATCAAAACACCGCGCTATACGAGGCAACGGCGGCCATGCGCTGACTAAGGATGCACGTATAGGGGAAAGCCACGGGCGGCTAAAGGCGGAAAATTCTCGCAATGAGGCAATAATGGGCCACGCGTTCGAAGGGAAGCGGATGTCCACTAGCACTTTGTTTGCTGCTCGCCCAGGTTGAGGAAGCTCAATTCTCGGAAAATTGCCGACTTCCGCCGCTGAGTTAAAGGATCTAGCTCGTCCGGAAATTTATTATCGCTCGCTCGCTTCATTGTGACTAGATCCGTTGCAGAAGCGGCAGGACGGTGTACCGTTTTGTACGAGGTAAAGAAAAATAAGTAAAGGAATGTTGGCGAACGTGCAAGCAATAGCAGCGAAGGTCATCGGAAAGGGTTCCCCGCTAATCGCTTTCAAGATTATTAGAAAATAAGGCGAAACACACTGGAATGTACGCGTGCATTATGTACGCGTACAATGACATGTGCATGCGACCGGGCTACCTGAACTCTAAGATGGTTTGGTTCGGTTTGGTTTGTGGGGTTTGACGTTCCAAAGCAACTCAGGCTATGAGGGACGCCGTAGTGGAGGGCTCCGAATTATTTCGATCCCCTGGGGTTCTTTAACGTGCACTGACATCGCCCACTACACGAGCCTCTGGCATTTCGCCTCCATCGAAATGCGACCGCCGCAGCCGGGATCGAACCCGCGTCTTTCGGGTCAGCAGCCGAGTAGCCCACTGAGCCACCGTGAGATGATTTGAGATGTCCCTCATCATCTTACTTTAACCAGTCATTTTGATGGCTTTGTTAAAGGCATTTCTCCGCAGTTTTCCTCGCAAAGCTTTCAATCCTACTTTTGTTTGGTACCTTTTTCTATTGAAATACCGCACGAGCTAGGAAATTTTTCTTCGAGCTCTTACTTTTCGATATGTACAAACTCAAGTTGGTAGCGCTTAATATTCTCTGCTGCGGCTGAGTGCCTGTGACGCTCTGCTACTGAGCTAGAAGCCACTGGCATGAACTGCAGCCGCATTGCGATGGAGGCGTAGTGCAAGAACGCCCATGTACTGAAATTTTAATGCGCCTGACAGAGCTCCATGCAGTCGAAATTTGTGCGAAGCCTTTCACTACGATGCTCATTATATCCCTGGCGGAGCTTTCAATGAAGTGATTAGTATTTTGTGTGCGAGTCTTGAATGAACGCAAGTCTCCGTACCCAACTATGAGTGTGTGGTGAGGTTAGCATGAAAATAAACCTCGTTAACTACAACGCTTCCGAGGAGTGTGTTGGTAAAGACAACATCTGTTAAGGCCTGCGCAATGAAGAAAGCACACTCGACAGGCATGGCGAAGAAAATTACTCTTGAGTCCCTCGGTCCTTATCGTGATGAGGTGACTATGGTTGACGCTGGAACATGTAATGCAACGAGAGGGAATATGGCTTAGACGTGCATAATTGAACCGTCGGACGTTTTCCAGGGCATGAACAATATATTCTTAAACACCATGGTTGAAACTCTTTCTCTAACGTGTAACGAGACTACTTTTCGAAATTATTATTCACTATGACAAGTTAGAGGAGCACTTGGCCGCAGAATGCTCAACTGCGCTAATCGACGCCCAGGCCAGCTGCGAGCCGTTCGCCAGTCTGGGAACGCACACAACAATGCGCGACCTTCTGCTTTCAAACGAGCTCCAGGTGGTTCCCACGCCTGCTAAAGGCAGCGGCACTCCCCAGCTTGGCTGATGCTAAGAGATTCCGTTGCTCAGATAATGAGGGCTTGATCGGTTACTTGGGCCTTACGCATTCATCCGCACGAGAGCAAGGGCTTGCTTTCACCTTGTTCTTGTTATTGTTGCCGAGCAGAAAGCACACCTGCTTCAACGACTGCGCCTCCACCCCCAGCACTCCAAGCTTGCTCTGGAGTTAAAACGATGACCCCTACTTCCATGGTATACTGGGATGCGCCTGCAGGGCTGCCCGGTATAGAATCTTCGGGCCTGCCTAATAACGGGTCATGTACCGCTGTCGGTAATATGTTACCCAGAAACGTGCGCCTTACGGATCAATACGTGAGCCATTCGGGTAAGAGAAGGGCGATGAAGTTGAGCAACCTTGAATCAAAGCGGCTATCAGCTAGCCAAACGCATCGCCTTTGCGCGGGGATGCGTCGCTTCTATACAGCATACATATATCTTGTCGTAATAATGAAGTTACTGACCGCAGAGCGTCTGCTGCTGCGTTAGCTTTCGAGCCCATGCACTCACTAGCAACGACGTCGCACTCAACATTTTATGATAGTTACTTTGTGCAGGGCTGAAAAAAATAGCACGGCGAGCGCACCGTTTATGTTTTATGCGATCCTACCAACTACAGAAAATCGTATCTTGGTTCACATCAGCCTAGGTAACATGCAATATTGCTCGTTCATGCTGAGCGGCAGTGCTAGTTGCTGAGTAAAAAGAGGATACTGTTTCTTGTCTAGAATACAGGCCCATCTCCGAAGTGCTGGAACATGGCCTATGGCTGGAATAAACCTATCGCACCGGTCGCACGACCCAACCGTCAGTCGGGCACGACATCTGTAGGATCGTACACGCAGATCTCTTATGAGACGAACGAGCGTGTTACACACGCCTGGTACAAGCAACGCACGCGCGGAAATATGGGCGCACAGAAAGGTGCGTGCGACGATGTTCACACAACTTTGGTCGTTCGTGGGCTGAACAGTGCACAACAATGGAAGAGCAGAAGAGGAACAAAAATTTCGCATTGACTTGCATGAGGATGTAGTGAAACTCTACCCTCGTACGTATAATTCTGCAAGTAATTTCGAACTTAAACGCGCAGAGTTAGAAATAACAAGTGATGGTTTCTACAATCCTCCATGAATAGTCCGCCGTAAAGTCAGCAATATTATTCCAATAAGAAACGGTGTCAGGCAGGGAGACACACTCTCTCCAATGCTAATCACCACCTGTTTACAGCTGCCGCGTATGGCGTTCGACTGCTGACTGCTGACTGTTCGACTGCTGGTTAGGGAGTATGTGTGCTTCGATCACGTAGTGACCTTAGATCCGGATCACTAGAGTGAAATAACTAGAAGAATAAGAATAGGGTGGAGCACATTTGACAAGTTCCCTCAGATGAAAAATGGAAGTTTATCAATACTCCTCCAGAAGAAACAGCTGTATCCTACCGGCACTCGCCTATGGGGCAGAAACGTGGAGGTTAACGAAAAGGGCTCAACATAAATTGAGGGCAATGCAGCGAGCTATGGAAAAGAAAATGATAGGTGTAACGTTAAGAGACAGGAAGGGAGTGAGGTGAGTCAGGGAAGAAACGTTGGTTAATGACATCCTAGTCGAATTTAAGTATAAGTAGGCTAGGGCCGAGCATGTCATGCGAAGGCAAGATTAATGATGGTCGTTATGGATAGCGGAATGAATCCCGACAGAAGCAAGCATAGCAGGGTGCGGTATATAGAAACTTAGGTGGGCGGATAAGATTAGGAAGTAGGCAGCGATAAGGTGGGCGCACTGCAACAGGACAGGGTCAGTTGGAGAGGTATGTGAGATGCCTTTGTCCTGTAGTGGGCGTGGTCAGGCTGCTGCTACTGCTGATGATGATGATGTTGATGCTAGCGGTGGTAGTGGTGATTCTATAAATCCGGCGTCCAATTAGACAGCTTTCACAATTTTTGTCACATGAAGCCGTTAGTTTAGAACTAGGGGATAATGTGTGAAACTACCAGATGCTCTCGTCAAACACTTAAGGGGAATCCCCCAAGATAAAGTAGATTTGTAATAAGGGAGTAATTAATAATTGGTCTTCAATCAAGCACAAGTCATGCGGCAACAAAGGAGATCTATACAACTTCCACAGAAAGTTCGTAGCTAAAGCAAACTTTGTCCTGGTCCGGGTTTTGAACTCGGGACCACCGCTTCACTGTAGCAGTCGCTTTACCAACTGAGCTATAAGTGGGACGTCTAGCATATGGCATGGCGAGAGCGAATTGATCAGTAACTCGTAGTGACAACAGTGGTTTTAGGGGAATCCCCCAAGGTGGAGTAGATTTGTGATAAGAGAGTAAAAATATCACAAATTCACCTTGGGGGATCCCCCTAAACCTTCTGACCATCCCTATTATCACTTTTGGTTTCGTTTGGTTTATGGGGGTTTAACGTCCCAAAGCGACTCAGGCTGTGAGAGACGCCGCAGTGAAGGGCTTCGGAAATTTCGACCACCTGGCGTTCTTTAACGTGCACTGACAACGCACAACACACGGGCCTCTAGAATTTCACCTCCATCAAAATTCGACCGTCGCGGCCAGGATCGAGCCCCGTCTTTCTGGCCAGCAGCCGAACGCATAACCACTTAGCCACTGCGGCGGCTATTATCACATTTAGTTGTCGACCAATTCGAGGCTCACCCTACCATATGCTACCCGCCCCGGTTAGCTAAGTTTGTAGAGCGTCTCCTCTGGTGGAGCGGTGGTCTGGGTTCGAACCCTGGACCAGGATGAATTTTTCTTTAAATTTTCGTGGCCGTTGCATAGCCTTTCTTTGTAGCCGCATGACTGCGCTTTGGTGAATGCCAATGAGTAATCGTTCCCTTATCACAAACCAGATGCTTTGTAGCCGGTTTATTTTTTCCCTCTTTTATCCGTGCTAGTTGAAAAGTACAAAGGATTTGTCGCGCTTGTGTGTGTGTAACGCAAGGTGCAAATGGATGCGGAGCCACACACACCAGCGCTGGCGCAGTTGTCTTAATCGCACGGGCTGCGTGCGCCGCGCGGCTCAGCCGGAGAGCCTGCGGACTCTCTTTTCTTCCCCTGGTATCTCGCAGCGATCTTTCTGGGGCCTGCCAGCCGCAATTAGCCCTCGCGAGAGATGGATGGAACGCAGCAGTCGCGGCCGTCAGCCGGGGTTGCGCAATGTGAGGCAAACACGAAAGAGGTGAGCAAGAAGAGCATCAAAAATAAACCGACGCTCGGATTGTTCCTTAGCTTCGTCCCTGAATGCACTGCACCCTCGCGGTTCGCCGCTCTCCGCATGCCCGCTCTCATTCACGCATTGGAAAGGGCTGGCAGAAACTGAAGCACACACCTGTGGAGCAATGACGAAACCCTGCTGAAGATGCGGGGAATTATGAGGGCATAACATAATTATACCTCTGCGCGCTTCTTGTGGCCGAGACGCGGCCTCGAACGCATCTTGGCCATTTATGTGGAGTAAGTAACGGAAAATTGCGGAGTTGGCCGTCATACACCCGTATGAAAGGAATGCATGGGCTACGGCGACTCCGAGCAGTTAACATATCATCTGGAAAACACGACGAACCGCATCGTTGGCGGGGAGTGACCTAAGGATTTCTTCGCACAAACTTATTGATGTCAGATGTTAATATCGGGGCTTGTGCAGCGAATGATGTGTGATGAAGATCGATTGATGCCAAAGTCTGCCGCTTTCCCAGAGTGGGACGTTGCAGACATGCTGAACAGAAGTCTGAACGCCGTGTGGCCCTAACGTCACTTCCTCTGTTTCTCAAGCTTCATTTTCTCTTCAGTTAAAAGTTTGTTATTTCCAACTCATAATGTTGCTTAGACAATTAACAACACCAGAAAAAAAGAAAAAGACAAAAATATCGTGGCCTCAGCATCATCGATCAGTATTAGAACTTAATTTCGAAGTGGGATATTGGCTCTGAGGAAAATACAGTAAACGGCACTTTGAGGGCAGAACGCAGAAAAAAAAATTGCAAGCTAACACCCTGACTAGTAATCAATGCTTCATTGCAGGAGGCTTGGCAGCAGCATATCCAGAAGAAAGCACGCACGATACTTTAAATGCTAAAGCTAGACAAAAAGAGCGATGTAGCGTGTGGGCGCTATCTTGCGAATGCTCCTCAGTGTAACCGGCAAAGAGGCGTGGTCTATAAAAATGAACGGAATGAGAGTTAGTCACGGGATTTTAGCTCTCTATCCCGACAGTTTTATTGCTCGACAACATTTAAGCGTGGATTGAATCAATCCCAAAGAAATTTACAGAACGGGACTACGGAAAGGCGGTACTTCTTCCTTCATCTTTATGCCCAGATGTCCTATGCTGTTTGGTGTCGTCCCAACAAGCCCGGCAGCACTTGTTAAGGGAAGCCCAATTTAGCGCGAAGGGCACCTCGAAAAGGATGCGCTAATTTATTTCAAGAAAAGGTTGTACTGCAATGAGGCTGTGCTTTGTTTAAAACGTGTTATCAAACACATTGCATCTATAGATATAGTGCAGGGCATTGACGAAGAATGGCATACATAGCTAACCTTGTAGATAGGAAGCCAGTCATCAATGTTCCTTCGCCTCTTTCAGGGGTGTATTGGTAGACTACTGCACATGTCTGCTTTACAAAACCCTTAAGCAAGAAGCTACAATACTGAGAATCAAGTACGAAGTGATATGGCGAGGAGGTGAAAAGTTTCCTCTCTTAAGAAGACGCCTGGGACATTTGGGCTTGAATTGTGTGCATAAAGCTCTTTGCTCTTATGAGTTATAGCGTTGTTTATTGCCTCTGGGCATAAGGGGAGTTGGGAAGAAAAAAGAAAGAAAAGAAGAGAAAACAGTGGTTGGGTGGATTTCTTCTGGGCTTTCCGAACTGAGATAGGAAATTTTATTTTACCTGACAAGAATAAAGAGAAATGAAACTAAAGAAAAGACTTGATGCATGTCAGAGCAGCGACAACGCGTGAGCGCTCTGCGGCCACAAGACAGCGCTTACCAGGGGCTGAGTGCTCGAGCTTCGCACTTCATAGGCGAATCGCCTTTGACGACCTGACTTCGCAGCCCTGCTAAACATGCGCGCGCCGCGGGTACAGCGAGCATCGCAAAATAGCGAAACATTAGGCTCTTTTCCAGCTACGGCAGCCACTGCAGGAAACAGCGGGACACCTGGTGCTAACTACCACATCCTTGGTTCTTTTGGCGCTCGAAACAGGTTTGCGGTCAGGGTTTTCCCCGCCGTGTCCTCAGGTCGAACAAAGTCGCGAACCCTTTGGGCACCGCCACGTGCCCAGCTAAGAAAACACGCACACACACAAAGCACCCCTGCAGCCGATGGGGCAAACGGCCCACGAAGTGCGTCGTTTCGCTCTGTCCGGCTTTCGCAGGCGGCCGCCGCTCAGGGCAGTGTCTGAGCTTTGTGTGGATGCTTTCAACGCGCTCGCTCGGCGAACGGCCCGTCCCCCCGGGCAGCCGCTTTATGCGCGAACTTTGCGCATGCCCGCTGGATACGTGGAAAACGCGTAGGGGGAGGCCACTTTGACTTGTCACCGCTCGAGAGAATGCTCATTGAGGGCTGGGCTCTTTCTTTCAAGCGTAATGAGCCTTTCATGAAAAGGAAAGAAATAATATAAATACGAGTGCGGGACAATAACATCATTAATGAGTGCGGTAAGAACAGCCAGAGCAAAGCAGAAAGGGGTACAATTTAGCTTTCCTGCCAAGAAGCTGCACAGTTTCTCCTTTCCTGTGCCCGCGTGCGCCTGCATACTTTCTTCTTCGCTGGCCGGCCTCGCCTGGTTTTCGCCTCACCGTTCCTCTCGTGGTGCCCAATTTCGTATGCAGTCCTCACGTGAAGAGGGCGCCGGTCATTTGCAAGCGCCGAGACCGGACAGCAAGGGTTGCAGCCAGGCCCGAAGCTTCGTCCGGCGTCGCTCCTTGAGCTCTGAGCCTGCACAGTGGTGGGAAGGAACGAAGCAAGAAACGAAGGAGGCTGCGCCGCTGGGGATACCTGCCTCTTTGTACGAGAGATGGCTTTCAGGGCCTCGTCCTGCCCCCCTCCATGGCACTCTTTGGCTCCATGCGGCATGGAGGGAATAACCGCTGTTAACGACCGACCTGCGGGCCCCGCGGAGCTCTCGCGTTCCTCCTATTACTGCCGCAACGAACACGAGCTCTCTGTCAGAAGAAAAGAAAATCGAAAATAAACGAGAGGAGAGAAGAGTTACAGGCATCAAGAGCAAAACAATCAGAGAGAAAGGTCAAGTTCATGGCGCTTGCGGTTTCACTTGAGCGTCGTCCGTGGACGAGAACGCGTTGGATAGCATGCACGGAGGCTGCGGAGTCTAGCGTTTAACGACTGTGGCCGAAGAATGCCTTAGACCGTCAAAAAAAATACAAAAATACTTCAGCATACAGCGGTATTCTGAATGCTAAACCCCATGCATTGGATAGGTAGGGGTGATGACCAGGCGCGCATATTTCGCTTGAAGGTTTTCCCTTCCACTTATTGCTGTTAGAAACAAAATAGGAGGAAATCATATAAGTAACCTTGGTTCCTGGATTGTTTTTGTATGTTCAGTATTAAATATTCACGGAGCCATGACGCGTTAAAAACCACCTCCACAGTACTTGTGCACGGTAAAGAATAGTTAGTTTTTCGAACCACAACAGCCTGGCTGAACCGGCCTTATTTTAAGGCATTTTTCTTTCTTTTCCATTTTCTTGTCCTTCGCCATCGCTCGAGAAGCTCCCTAAGGGATCTGCCAGGATATTCCAGTCGACCGTCGACCAGGTGGACGATATGAAAGGGAAAGAATCGAAGGAAGCGAATCTTTATTTTATTTTACCGGTCTCGATTGTTTCGCTGACAACAGCAATGAATGAACAGCAGCAAAGATTTTTTCACTTGTTAATTTTCTTTTCACACAAATTTATTGACCCTCACTTCTTATTTTCTTTCAAATTACAATGTCGGAGTGATTAGAATCCGTCATCGACAGACTATTTCTGCAGATAATTATCCCAGACAAAAAGCTGCAGGAAATAGAAAAAGTGTGAGCAGTTCAAGAAGTGAATTATACGGCAATATATTCCTCATGATGATTCGGTTTACAGGAGGCTTAGTCGAGATACAGTTTGTAACCATAGAGAGGGTAAATACAGCGTCTAGCACGGCCGTAATCGCCGAACTGGAAATGAGCACGAAAGCGCTAGAGATCACTTCCTATGGTTGCCGACTGCGCGTTGGTCGTCATCATCGCAGACTTTTGCACTGTGAAGTCTGAGCCTATCCTCTCCTTCCGTCGACCTGTAACGCTTGTACTGCTATCACCATGAGCCAATCAGGGCGCATCTTGGCGAAGAAGGAAGTTACCATGGCAGAGCGCCAGACATGGAATCGCTGGACTGGTAGATAGTTTTCTTTGACATACTACCCGATGAGAGGCAATGCTGCCAGCCATCGGACAGTGCAAAAAAAAAAAACAGTTATGCTACGACGGCGGTTACCCCGATGGCCGATCTTCGACATGACTGTGCGTGACGTGCGAAAAGAGATGATGCTTGTCTAATACAATGAAGATCTGATATTCTTGACCGAGCAGGAATTAAATATGTAAATGTTTTAAAACGGCGGACTGCTCAGCGAGTTTTTGCATGTTTTCGACGTGAAGGAATAACACAGGACAGGAGACGCACCAGCGCACACTACCAACTATTTGTTCGACCGAGCGAGACCGGACAGCAAGGGTTGCAGCCAGGCCCAAAGCTTCGTCCGGCGTCGCTCCTTGAGCTCTGAGCCTGCACAGTGGTGGGAAGGAACGAAGCAAGAAACGAAGGAGGCTGCGTCGCTGGGAATACCTGCCTCTTTGTACGAGAGATGGCTTTCAGGGCCTCGTCCTGCCCCCCTCCATGGCGCACATATTTTTACATTGCGCTTAATACACTTCAGGAATAACATCATGTCACTCATCACCGCTAAGCCAGGAACCCAACCATGTATTACGATAAATTACCACTCGCTTGCCGCATCAGTACAAAACATCTGTAAAGGTCATGCGCGAAGACTAGGTTTTTCAAGAACCCCAAACATCACACCTCCGCACCGCCTACAAATGGATGATACGAACGAAACTATGCACGGTAGACAGTTTTTTTCTTCTTCTCAGTGTCTATCGCACGTGGTACGCCCGGCATTACAGGTTTAAAACCGAAAGCCTTCCTCGCTGTAAAAGAGAAGACGCCACGAGCTCAGCGCTGAAACAAAGTACTCTCTCTGGAACGTCGTCACAGCGCTGGCGTCTAGATACAAAGTTAACTGGAGTGAAACGAGGTAAACAGAGCAAGCGTCTGGCCGTTTGCACACTTCACTGAAAGGGGCCTTCGCCATGCTGTGCGTTTTGTGGACGCAAGCGTGTGTGCGCATCTGCGAATGAGTGCGGGTGCGTGCGACTGGTTGACGGAGAACAACTCTCTCTTGATCAACAAGTTCTCCACCCTAGCTCACGTTACCGGCGCCCTGCTGTGTTTGCAGAAATAGGGAAACTTCTTAAAAGGAGGTGTTTCTTGCTCGTCATCCCACTCTGGTGCTACTTTGCCTCAAGTCCCACTAATTTTCGTGCCTTTTGTTTTTTCTCTTACGGATTACTTTTGCAATCTATGAAGAATAAGTTGAGGTCAAATTGAGGGAGCAAATTCCGCTCGGTTCACGGTGCTGGCGCGTGGAGGAAGCAAAATGGCCGTGACGTCACTGTTCATGAAGCCTCCCCGCGACTGGAGACTGGGATATGGGGTATAGCGCCATCTACACGACGCCGCTCCCTCCTCTCCTGTGTCTTTCCGTTGCCCACAGTGGCAAGAGTGCGTGGGCGCCACGCTACCCCTTAGCAAAAATAAAGTAGAATTCGGAATGACACGCGAATTTTGCTAATTTTGCTACAGTTTTCGCAATGTATCTGGGAATACAAGAGGGGGAGAGTCCTGTCCTTGGTTTCCTCCATGTGCTGCGAGCACACTCGTTTGTCTCCAATAACTCAGTGAACTACTTCATTATTGATCCTGGGAGAAATACTAAGATTCGCATTGCACTCAATAGGAACACGAGAGAGACAAAGCAGCAAGAACATTTAGGCAATGTCTCAGGCGCACCCCATCTGGGTTACTGTGTAGAGAGACGGACAGTGATATAGAGTGATATACAGCGTTTGCGCGAGCGTAGGTATACCTGGATTTCTGACAGCTCAGGTGTAGAAGCCAGGTGTTAAGCAGGTCTGCATACTGAAAACATGACCATGATGGGAGCGAAAAAAAAACTACACGCGTAGAATGACGTATTAAAATGTTTAGTATTTATTCTTTTAACTTTATTCTTTTCAAGAACGAAAGCAGTGATACGGGTCCCTAGGGATCCCAGTCTTCGTCTTTTGCTGTTTGATTCCGTAGGAGAAAAAAATCATATGTACACGCGTTTACAATATATCTAACGCGTCGGGCCTGAAATGCCCGCGCTGAAAAAAAGAAGGAGCGGGAAATGGAGCACGTCTAACGAGAGCGATTTTTTTTCTTTGCACATAATGCATTGCAGCGTAATATTTTTCTTAAGATATTTTTGTCTCACGCAAAGCAGCCGGGTCAGTTGGTGCAGAGTTCTTGCAAAACAGCGCGCAGGTTGACAGGACACAGCGCCATGCCTTCTTGTCTGCGCAGGTCTGTGTCCTGAAACCATGCGCGCTATTTTGCCAGGATATATTTGCCAGAAGCGGCAACACAATGCGCCATCCGTGACATAATTTCTTGTTATCTAAATCTAAATAAATGAGCGTCCTCATAACTCACGCCGACCACGCATGGCATCGGTGGTACACGAAAGTCGGATTCAAGCTTTCTCCGAGCCATTTTACGAGAAGCCTATTGCACACGGTGTGCTGCTTAAATTTATACGCAACAGGCGGCGCGCAAGTTTTTCGAAGCGCGCTCAGCAAACACGCATCAGTTCATCGACGATCTAGCACGCACTATTTTTTCACGCCGATTATGTACAGAGAACTTGCTTCGTCAACCTGAACGTCAAGGTCAGCTCGTATCCAAGATTTCATAAATGGATTTCATCGTTAACTACGCATGAAGTTGTGACTGTAATGTTAGCGCAGAGTGGCGAGTAATTTTGGGCGCAAGTCTTTGCAGAGTTGGAGAGAGAACTCCGTAGTTTCAGTGGAAAGTATTTCATGTTTGAAACGAGAGACTTTGTATCTTATACTGTACTGCTGCTGCCAGGAAAATAGAAAGGAAAGTGCACGGGCCTGCCTGCTGGCTCAAGCCGAGCCACGCTCGCTGCCGTTGTGCTTATAGTAAGAGTGTTCAAGGATGGGAGAGGAAAGACAGAAAGGAAAGGCGCCGCGCGCTAATAGGCCCATAGGCCCCGGGCCGACCCGTGCCAGAGTGCATCTAGCACTCCGCCATATTCCAAAAAAAAGTTCAATATCTTGGGTCCAAGGACCAGCAGCAGATATTCAATCAGAAAAAGAGAGACAAGCTCCACTATCAGTTTCTTGTGTAGTGCTTACGGGCGGCAATGCGGGCCAGACGTATTAGTGCAAAACAGGGGGCGCATTTCATAACGATTCATTTAATTTCCATTTTATTCGGTCGTGACGTCAGTCGTGACGAAAGCAAGAACAGGTGGGTCTGCGGCGCCACCGCTGGACACCATTCTGCCGCCACATCCAGTCTGGCTCCGCTATGGATACGGACCATGCTGCGCCAGTTCGTGGCACAATCGCCGCCCATGGTTTCTTTGCTGACACTGGAATCGTTTCTAAAAAGCTCGTCGGGCTCATCATACTCACCGCCGCGGTGGCTCAGTGGTTAGGGCGCTCGACTACTGATCCGGAGTTCCCGGGTTCGAACCCGACCGCGGCGGCTGCGTTTTTATGGAGGAAAAACGCTAAGGCGCCCGTGTGCTGTGCGATGTCAGTGCACGTTAAAGATCGCCAGGTGGTCGAAATTATTCCGGAGCCCTCCACTACGGCACCCCTTTCTTCCTTTGTTCTTTCACTCCCTCCTTTATCCCTTCCCTTACGGCGCGGTTTAGGTGTCCAACGATATATGAGACAGATACTGCGCCATTTCCTTTCCCCCAGAAACAATTATTATTATTATTATTATTATTATTATTATTATTATTATTATTATTATTATTATTATTATTATTATTATTATTATTATTATTCATACTCGTCGGCGGGCTGCGTCATACGTCGATGTCGGCGCCGAGATGTGCGCGGTACGCATTTATGCAAAGAAGTGTCATTGCTTAAAAGGGAACAGCGCAAACACAGGGCGAAGAGAGAAACGTACAACACGTAGGCGCTGACTTACAACTGATGTTTATTCCAAAGGTGCACACACATATAAATAGTCTCGCGGGAAGCTGTCAGCTGAGTCAACATCAGGGGTGGTGTAAAGGGCCGGATAAAAGCGATAAAATACTAGAAGCTATAAAAGTTTTAACAAGCAACGATGCCTGTGGGAAGGGTGACATAAGAGAATGAAAACAAGTTGCAAGTGAAGGATGGATAATGGGCATGCGGTCGGGTAAAAAAGGAACATGGCTAGCTCAAGTGATCTTATCTCACTTTTTAACTTCTTACTTCTTGTACATAAAGAGCTAACAAGTTAAAAAGTGAGATAAGATCACTTGTCTAGATAGGCAGTCTGCTTTGACAATAGGTTGATGGATAGAGTGCTGACGCACGTGTCGCCACGGTTTTGAACTAGGTAAGCTTCACGTATCTTACGTGTGCGCATTCCGGAGTATCTTTTCAAAAACTTTGTCTTGTCCAGCGCTGGCACGCAAGAGCATTTTTTGCAGTGAATGGGCAAGTTGCGTCCTGTGCCGGTCTTGAACACTGGACTTCACTCAAGACCGCGATCAACCTATTGTCAAAGGAGACTATCTATACAAGGGATCTTATCTCACTTTTTAACTTCTTAACTCTTTATTTACAAGAAGTAAGAAGTTAAAAAGTGAGATAAGATCACTTGTACTAGCCATGTTCCTTTTTTACCCGACCTCATGCCCATTATCCATCCTTCACCTGCAACTTGTTTTCATTCTGTCATGTCACCCTTCCCACAGGCATTGTTCCTTGTTAAAACTTTTATGCTTTTATCCGGCCCTTTACACCGCCCCTGACGTTGACCCAGCTGACAGCTTGCCTCGAGACTACTTAATACGTGTGTGCACCTTTCGAATAAACATAAGTTGTAAGTCGGCGCCTGTGTTGTACGTTACTCTCTTCGTCCTGTGTTCGCGCTGTTCCATTTTAAGCAGTGTTAAACCAACTAGCCCACAATAACACCCGCGTGAAGTGGCATCATTGACGCGTTTCCGTCATGACCAGCGTGACGTCTCCTCCGAGCGCATACGTCGCCAGGAGCAGCGATCAGTGGAAGAGTACTGAATGAATAGAAAACGAGATGGATAGTAGTTAGAAAACACGGCCCCACATGCATGCGTATGTTTGCGGTATTTAACATCACCTTGCTTCAAGAGCGGAATTCTTTATTAACTGCGGCTCGTAGATTAAGGATGGCATGCAGTGATCATCACTGGAGATAGGCTTAACTTACGGTATTAATGCTACCGATGGCTTTAAGATTACCAAGCAAAATGTGCCTGCGACCATACCTAATTCTCTTCCATGATACAACTGGTAGTAATTTTCTTCTAATGCTCTACAGAAACCGAAGTTACGGCTAGAATCTCAACTTATCTGTGGGCAAAAAGCACGAGAGAAAGTGGAGCTTTTCTACCCTTCTGTGGCGCGCGACGTGCACAACACATTAGTGTGTTCATAATGCACGCCCAAGTTGCCGGTGAAGAGTGGTGTTTCGGCGCGGATAAGATACCGTCACTACCGACGCAAGATCGAGATAAGCAGTTCGGTCAGTCGTTCCCCCCTCCCCCTCGCTCGGTTTTAGACGAAGTAATTCCCGCCGCGTGCATGTTTCACTCGCTCGACCCACATATATCCGTTCCAACCTCATCAATATACAGATCAGACCCCAGGCGGCGTATTCGAGTCCTTGTGCACGTACACTGCGGCTATCGATTTAGCCAATCGCTACACCTTCGGCGAGTGCTAGGCAGCACACACGCTCGGACTTGAGGCGCGAGCTATGCGTGGGCATCTCCGCAGGCGCGTAAGGAACAGCTTCGCTCGCCGATAACAACAAAAAAGGAAAATATCGCCGCCTTTTCAGTGTTTCCCCTTTTGTGCGCCGCCAGGGACCCCGCGAAGGTCCTTCCTTGCCGGTTGTGGACGCACTCTGCCATAATGCCGGACGCTGACCTTGGAAACATGGACGCGTCGCCGCGACTGGGCATCATGGGCGCGCGCGTCCGTGCTATTCTTCGCCACCGAGCGAGGTGGGCGGAAAAAAAAAAGAAAGAAGAAAAAATCCATCAAGAGAGGTCGTCTTGACCCTTAGATAGCGTGCTGTGCCGACCGTTGGTAACATGGCGTGAGCAATTGAGCGACGCCTTTTTTTTTAGGAAAAACAAAAAAAAAATAGCGGGAATAGGAAAGTGAAGGCGGCGCGGTGGTTTGGGGGGGGGGGGGGGGGGGGTGCAAGGGCGGCGGAATTTGGTCAAAAAGCGATACTCGAAGGCTGAACTTTTTTTTTTGCGGGCCGCTTTCAAAACATCGCGGCGGCTGTCTTGTGTGTACGCGGCGCGTCGTTTATTCGGCCAGGAGCGGAGCGGCTTCTACACGAGGAAAGAGTGGCGGCTTCACGAGACGCCAACTGATAGCTCGACTGAAGGAGAAACAAGGCGAGACCGTCCGTGGAGAGAAGTATGGGGGGGGGGGGGGGGGGGGGGGGGGGGGGATAAAAGTAAGAGGGAAGCACGGGTGGAAAGCTCTAACTTAACAACTCGGAGAAAAAAGCCAAAGGAATTGTATATGAAGCATAGCGCACACAGCAAAAGAGCATGGCTATGGTATTTTTGTGCGATTCATTTTTTTCTCTGTGTTCTCGTTTATACGCGAGAAGTATGAAGAGCAAACCAGGTCACCTCGGCGATGCTGAGCGTGCTCTCCGCGAGAAACCGCCGCGGCAAACAGTTTACTCAGTCTTTATTTATTTTCTTAATTTTTTTTCCCCCGAAACGGGCGAAAGTTCACGCCATCGTTTTATATCTTCGCCGTGTCCTCTTGAGTTTCGGGAAGCAATGGCCACATAGAGAAACGCACGCACACCGGCGTCTGCAGGTATTTCGTTGCCTGCATACTCGAAGGCAGCCGAGACCGAACTGCTGCGAAAGAAAAACGTTTTGCTGCCACATCGTTCGCGTTGTCGATATGGCGCGACCTGTGGTGCATCGATTTCGGATGCGAAAACCCATGCTGCACCGATTTAATTTTAGATTACAGCGTGCACGTTCAATACGTTTCGGCACCAACAGAAACTGCCTTCTCCTGCTGTGACTCGGAACGGACGATTCGTGCGTTTTCGACTGTCAGCAAATAGCTGAAGCACATATCGCGTACAGGGCGTCAGCCGTACGACCATACGCCTGGGTAGGGTCGTTTCCATGGCGTTCAACAACTTTGCAAGTCACACCTGAGCGTTTAAATTCGGATTTAAAATTTAATGAATTAATATCGAATTGTTATTAAAGTAAGCGGAACGAAGAACGCGTTGCTGTTGTTTTTTGCCTCTCTCCCAATGTCACTGTCATATCCTTGGAATTAATTCTGTCCTGTGCCAGCTGCGGTCACCTTATCTCCGCGAACTTCCTAATCTCATCTGCGCACCTGACTTTCGGTCGCCCCGTCCATGTTGCCTTCTCTTGTAATCCACTCCATTGCCCTAAGGGACCATCGGTGACCTGCCCGTGCCCATTTATATGTCTTGATTTCAACCACGATATCATTAACTCGCGTCTGTTTCCTGGCTGATTTTGCTCTATTTCTGTCTCTTTTCGCTACACCTTTTTTTTTCTATAGGCCGTTGCGCTGTCCTCAACTTAAATGCAAGTTTTTTCTTTAGACTCCACGTTTCCGCCCCATCGATAAGTATGCTAGAAAACGCTCAACTCGTTTTTTGAGGTATACCGGTAAGCTGCTATTTATGACCTGAGAGTGCTTTCCAAATATACTCCACACCATTCTTATTCTCTTCTATTCTATTTCACTCTCCAAGTCCTGGTCAACGGTTACTACCTGTCATAAGAAAATGGATTCCCTGTCAACTTCCAATGCTCCGCTGCCTATCCTAAACTGTTTTACTCTTCCGACACTATTGAACACTGCTTCAAATTTATTCATATTAATTTTTAGACCCACAGTACTGGTTTGTATGTCTAGGTCCCTGAGTTACTTAGCAAGGCAATGGCTTTAGCTAATCGCAGATTACTAAGTTATTCGTCATTAACATATATCTCCAACCCTTCCGTAACGCCGCCGCTCATTTCCGGCTACATTTCTTTTTTTTTGAGTGTTGAAGTGCATGACGCCTCCACCCCATCGAAGCTGCTTACCGCTGCGGTAGCTGAATGGTTATGGTGCTCAGCCGTTGAACCGAAAGACGCAGGTTCGATCCCGGCAGCGGTAGTCGCATTTCGATGCAGGCGAAATGCTAGAGGCCTCTTTACTGTGCGGTGTATCCGTACAGTCCTGCACTGCGGTGTCCCTGCATAGCCCGAGTCGCTTTGGGACGTTAAACCCCATAAAACAAACAAGCAAACAAACAAGCAAGCAAACAAGCAAACACTCGTTTTTCCTGCTAGTGGCGAAAGGCGAAAATAAACACGCCACGAAAACACGAAAACAAATACACGCTATACGAGGCTTTTAGCCCCATATAGCATGCGCTTCCGTGCCGCTATCCCTCTGCACGTTCAAAGGAACGCGGACGCCTTCGACAGGTTTCCGAACAGCTGCATGACGGTCTCGCGGTACAATGGGGGCACTCAGGCGACCGCCGGACTGTCAACGATCTGGCGACAACTTGTCGAAATGGTTATGCTGGTTGTCTCCGGAGAGGCACCCGACGGCTTCCAGGTGCCAGCGCTGACGCATGGCCTAACAATTGCGCTTTTCGAATATGGCGGTAACGAGCGCACGTGAAAAGAATCATGGCGTCTCTTCGGCAAAGCTACCCAGTGCGTGGCAGCCAGGACCATTCCTTATCTTGTTTGTCGAACGCGGGAACCTGCGCTGCTTGCGCTGCCCTGGGGGCGCACCTAAATGTAGGGTGCCTCGATGCGCGCGCCCCCTCCGTGGAGGGGGGCGCGTGCATCGAGCATCGCGTGAACCCTTTAAATCGGGCGATGGCTTAAGCCACCTAGCCATGACTTATGAAATTTAACTCTTGTCTTGAGTTTAGCCACCAATCAGATAACCTTCGCTTGGTTACTTCTACCCGCTTAAAATCTCTTTTCCCTTCACTGTCCTTAAACCCCAATGCCTTGGATAAATCAGCGCCACTGCTTTCCACTGTAGGGTGAAGCCCTTTACAGAAAAGTATCAAGTGTTCAGCCGTTTTCTCTTCCTCTCCGCACGCAACGCAGAACGTGTCTATCTCGTGGTACCCGACTCTATATGTCTTAGTCCGCAAAACTCCAGTCCTGGCCTAAAACAACAAAGAGCTTCCTCTACAATTATTATAGATATTTTCTTTGGAAATTTCCTGCTTAAAGATCTTGTATGTTTCCCGTACCGATTTCGTCAGCATCCCTATTTTCCAGAGAGCTCTCTCTGTTTCTTTAAACTTTTTCTTAAGCGATAATTGCAGATTTTGCCCCATACTGCTGTCCAGATATTTGCTTGTCAATTTTCTAGTTCGCTTTCTCCATTTCTTGTCAACATTCCTTATGTACAAGTATCTGAAAACTTTTTCCCCATTTTTCTCAATCGCTCCTCAAATGCTATCTTACTGCTAGTTTCTCTGCTCTCGAACGACGCCCATCCCATATCACCTTGTACCCCCTGATTTGGTGTATTGCCATGTGCTCACAAAGCTAGCCTCCCTACGCCACGTTGTTTGATTTCTAACCTTGCTTGAACATCTGGTCTCATGCACAGTACCGCATTACCGAAAGTCAGGCTAGGAACCATCACCCCTTTCCAGATCCCTCTTACCACTTCATACCTATTGTAATTCCGCAGTAACACATTTTTCATGACAGCTGCATTCCTACTAGGTTTATTCATTACATATTTTTCATGCTCTGTCAGATACTCAGCACCGTTATTTATCCACACCCCAAGATACCTGTACTCATCCACTACTTCTAAGCGTGAACTCCTTTATTCTATGCTCGCCGCCCTCATCATTAAATAACATGACTTCAGATTTTTCCTTGCTAAACTTGAAACCTAATCTATCTCCCTCTGTGCCACATATGTCTATCTACTTCTGCAAATCTTCCTTGTTGTAAACCTAAATGTGTCACCCAGCGCCATCTAGTTTTAAAATGAGTATTCACATGGTAGGACGGAGCAGAGGAACCGTCGGAGCATGGCTGGCGTGGTCGCTGGCTCGTCAGCTTTCTGTTGCATTTGTCCCAGCTTTACTCTTCCCAAGAGGAAGAGCTTTTAGAGATTAGTCCAGTAACGCGACTTGATCGCCGCAGTTACCTGGCAATGTTGATACCGGCCGTGTTGTCGCAGCACTGGAAGAAACATGCCACTATCGATGCCGCAGTACTGGATTAGAAGTGAAACTCCTGTTTAGTGTTTCTTTTCGACGGAAGAATTCGCACAGCAAATTACGCCTGTAAGGCAACGCACTCAAGCAAGCAAGCTTAGTGCCAATGGACGGGGCCAACATTCAAGTGGACTTCCGTGAACTACACGCGCTACGCACAGTAAACTTGGCCGAAATTTGGTTTGTGTGTGTGTGTTTGCTTTCGAGAAGCTACGCCCATATCTTCGCACGTCGTCATTTATAACGCATGCAGTGTATGTGGCGGCAAATCAATGAAAACATACCTGGGCATGAAGCTAATGTCTGTCCTTGCGCCCCAATGCATGCGTGATAGCTTACGATCGTGTACTTACCTGGGTTTCATCGAGGTCTACACTCTTTATGCTTTCATTAACAGCACGTGCGAGTTCCGCAGGCTTGTCATGTATTATATCTGCTGGTTGTGAGTCCACTGCAAGCGGCGTGACTGGGGCGATGGCCGCTAGGTGGCGCTAGTGGTAGGCGCAGAAACTCCAGCGCAGGTTCCCCTTCTTTTTTTTTGTTGTTGACAGACAACAAGCGCTGAGGACGGGCGGGAGCTCATCAATGTCAAGAGTTTCAATAGCAGCGCGAGCTTTAGGGGCGGTGGCGTGCAAGAGGCAAGTGGGAAGAACACCCCCTATGGTAGGGGGTGCGGATTCCCTTACCGAAGAGAGTGTGATCTGGTATTTGTGTTTTATTTGCCTTGGTTGTTAGCGGGATCCTCAGTATGAGGCTGAGCCACACCCAGAGGTAGCTGCCACCTCGCATGACATTTTTATTGGTGAATTGATGCTTGGGGTGGGTCACTGAAAATGTCCACCCCTATTTTTGTTGTTAATTAAGGGTTGAAAAAAGCAAGTGAACGAATGAAAAAGCAGTCGAGTCCTGTCCAATCTGAGCTGAGGCTCCATGCTTGCATGTAATGCGGTTATACTCACGCTCTAACCAGTTAGGTCGATGAGCAAAGTAGTGAAAAGTTTGTTCTTGTTGGAAATTCATTTCTGCCTCTTACAGTTTTACTCTTTCTACATGTATATGCTGTAAATATATCCGCTGTTATCATCTTCTATAAGTAGGCCTCCTGGTCACCTTCGTCCACGCCGAACTACACGATTGGAATTGTTTGTAAACCTTCCTGGAGGAAACGAACGTCTTAATTCTACTCCTGCCTAATCCAGTTCTCTCAATACTTCTTGTAAACACGCGGTGAACATCACTGGAGAGATTGTGTCTCACTGCCTGACGTCCTTCCTTATTGGGATTTTATTACTTTCTTTATGGAAGAACATGTTGGTTGTGCATCTGCTGTCTATAGAATCTTCCAGTATATTAAAATATGACACTTCTATACCCCGATTCCGTGACTCCAGCTGAGGTTACAACTTAGTAAAATCTTCCAGTATATTAAAATATGACACTTCTATACACCGATTCCGTGACTCCAGCTGAGGTTACAACTTAGTAAAATGTTTCCTCGTAATCTATGAAGGGTACGTATAGGGGCTGTTTGTATTATGCGCCTTTCTCTATCACCTGTTGGAACGTGTGAATGTGTCTATAGTCAAGTAGCCTTTACGAAAGCCTGCCTTGTCATTTGGCTGACTGAAGTCTAAGGTTGCTGCAATTCTGATAGCGATTACCCTGGAAATATCTTGCGGGTAACGGACAGTAAGCTGGTAGGTGTCTCATTTTTTTTTAAAGTCCGTGACGTCCCCTATCTCATGGATTAAGATAATGTTAGAGTTCTTACAAGATTCCGGTATTCCTTTGTTCCTTTATTATTGAAAGATTCCCAGCACTAACGCATTCTCCGGTACCATTTCTGGTAAATTTTTGACATAGCCGCGTAACAAGAGAGCACAAGAGTATATAGTATAAGCTAGGGCACAGTTATGCAAAGTGAGGCCTTCATGATTACATTGTTCCTTCTCACAATGACAAGCCGCCGCGGTGGCTCAGTGGTTATGGCGCTCGGCCGCTGACCCGAAAGACGCGGGTTCGATCCCGGCCGCGGCGGTCGAATTTCGATGGAGGCGAAATTCTAGAGGCCCGTGTACAGTGCGATGTCAGTGCCCGTTAAAGAACTCCAGGTGGTCGAAATTTCCGGAGCCCTTCACTACGGCGTCCCTCATACCCTGAGTCGCTTTGGGACGTTAAACACCCATAAACCAAACCTCACAATGAGTGGCAAATTCTCACGCGCCAAGGCGCCCTTCACTATAGTGAGCTTGTGACCACACGGCGACGCCATGGTCGCTGTAATTCGCTAGTTTTGCTATGCTGAGGATAAATACGAAGGTGCTGACGATATAAATACGGTTATCGTTTACGAGCTAGCTCCAAAAAGTAGACGAATCCGTTTCGTCTATATACGTCTGCCACTGCACTCCGGGCAAGGGGCGCTTTGACGTGAAAACTTTTGCAAACAGTTGTACGTCGCCAGCGAAGCCATAAATTCACTCCCTTTGCCAAAAGTAACCGAGCAACGGGGTTTGCTTCTCAGTCTTATTGTAGAGTACTTACGGCACTCCTACTCCCCAAATGGTCTCGAGCGGTGCGGACAAGGGATCTCATTACCTCACACAGATTTACAGCTTAAGGGCTGCCATGAGTGTCCCGTTACACGGCCGAGAAGCAAAACTCTTTCATCAGTTACTTTTGTCAAAGACGGTACGGTCCCCTCCAATAAGAAAGGGAACAAAGTTTAGCATTCAGTTAATGATTGCTCGATAATTATGTGTGCTAAGCACACTTTCTCCTGTTGTCTAACTAGCCTTATTCGCGGCGTAAAATAGCCAAAAAGTGATTTTCTTTAATTCAGTAGAGAAGTAACAAAAATTTTGTCGTCTTGTAAAACTCGTTGTTTCCTTCATTTTTAAGGGACCCGTACAGTGCGCTGAGAGCCCGTCTAGAACGCCTGAGTTGCGTGCTCCGCGATGTACATGTGCTGTGTGGCCATGTAAGCATGTGCGCATTCCGTCAATATTGCTGGTAAGAGTAAGGCACTAAACTATTTTCCTGAGAAACTTACTGCCCCCCCCCCCTATGTTTTTATCAGTGACTCGTAACAAATTCACATCCCGTTACGTACGATTGTCAAATGGTCGCGACTGCATGTGAATTGTATGTCGAAAAGCCTTAATAGAAAGCCGAGACGATCTGCGCTAATCTCCTCTTATGTAATTTCATTCGGTACACCTAAAGTGTACAATAAGTGAGGATGATGATGACTGAAAACAAAATAAATATAACAAAGACAGGATGATTCTCATTTAGTTTCTTGTTTTTGCAAAGCGGCAGAATTTTCGGGACCGAACGGCAAAAAAAAGGGGGAAGGAAATGGGGGTAGGGGGCGGCGAAGACTCCTCTCATATTGAATGCTAACTACGCCCGACCTGACTGTTCTTGTCCCTAAAGGAGGACACACAGTCGTTCATACACCAAGTGTGAGAGGCCTGCGTACTCGTCTACACGGATGGCTCCGGTTCATCCGCTAGCTTTAATAACGCCGTCGTCATAAGATATGACACGAGAGAATGGAACACAACTTGCTCACATCATGAAGCAACCAATGTGGCACTCACGGGCTTTTTGTCACTGCTAGTGAAGTGGTCAGGGACACAGTTACCATGCTTAACATAAAAGCGAGAAAGTGAGTGCAAGGGAATGCAGCTAAGAAACGAAACACGGGAAAAATACAGTTCAATTGGTATAAACAACCTCTACATTGAAGAAGAAATAGTACCATGAAAGAAAGAAAATCAAAGAATAAAAACCAACTGTCAAGCTTTTTCGCCTGGGGACCTTCAACCTCGAGTTGGAAATCAACGAATTGAATTAAGTTGAACTGAAGGCATAAAACACGACAGCGGGAAATAGCACACCAAAAAAATAACAATGAGGAATACGTCTGTGCTGTTATATGTCCTGTGGTAGGCGAGCAGTATTTATTCAGTTAGCGGGAATAATAACGATTTAGGCTTATTTCGCCTGCTATCTTGGCCAACTATTCCGCGCTTGTATTGTAAGAGAAAGGGTTAGAAAACGGGCTATCTTGGAGACATGAAGTGGGCTATTTGGCTTTACAGAAATGTTGAAACCGCAGAAAAATGTTAACTGCTGGTTTATTTTTCCTAGAGGAAGTAGACTGGTCTGGTCACGAAAATTAAGGAAAGTCTGAAAATTTGAAATTTGTTTCCATTTATGATTATTAAATGAAAACCGAGTCATTATTTGCAGGGTCGACTTTCTTAAGGTACGGATAGTGGGAACTCCCAAATTAAAAAAAAACGATATTCAAATCTTGATCACATGAGAGGGTTAGAGGCGGGATGTTTTCTATCCCTTTTAGCCTCAAGTAAGGAAACTTCAGTTAAGCTGGAACTTGCACGTGCTGGTAAAAAAAAATGATCATGAGTGTTCCAGGATAGGTATGTCGCTAAATGAGCAGCTACATGTTTAAGACGCCAAACCGATTCAATAACGGCATGAACAGTTGTGCAAATGTGAGTTAGTAAGTGTCCTGGTCTAGTAAATCTCATAGGCTTGAACTTCTAGGTGCTGTTGCTGGTATTGCAATCAATTTATGTAAGTTATTTCGCAGTTCTCTGAAGTGTTAAATTTTGTTAAAGGACGATAAATTTGTCACAGGCAATGAGTTTAACCTGAAAAGCAATGCCAATAGAAATTTCATAATATTTGTTGGAAAGCATGTTGATCCCCAAACTTAATCTCGAGTCACGCCAGACTTGACGGCGACAATCTTAAATGGACGGGCAGCCTGCTCCTGGCCACGTAAGCGTTCCTGAAACCATTACGTTGCTAATTTTTGATATAATGATTTTCAGCCCACGTCTCAAGCTCTTATGGCCAACACTATCGCAAGCGTTTGCAATGCCAAAATAAAATAATTCCTTCGAGTTTGTAGGAGCTGGAGAGCCCTTAATGAACAAGAGAGCCCTGCTCTACTGTTGATTTCGTTTTAACGCGACAGCGTTAAGGAGCTCGTGTAGCAGAAAATCCGGCGTCGGCGGCGTTGGCCGTGAGCGAAAAATCGTCCTCCTCGCACTCCTCCTCTTCCTCCTCCTCCTCGCAATACACCCCACTGCCCCAACAGATAGAACGCGACGGCATTACTCCGCCGTTGCCAGAGTAGAGTTGGCACCAGCTGCGAGGCTAGCGCGGGAGCGCTGCCGAAGGCTGCGCCCGACTAGAGTTGAGCCCTGCTGGGAGGCTAGTCCTGCCACCGTGCAGAGGGAGGCTAGCCGGCGCTCCCCATCCTGCGCGCTGCTGCTGACGCGGGCTTTCCCCCCCCTCGGGCTCTGCACTATGGCGTTTGCTGCTCCGCGCGTCCATTTCACCGTACGTAGCACAGCCAAACCGGCAAGGCGTCGTGCCAAACGGGGGATGGCGTTCCGTGGACTCCCTGGCAGCACGCTGCTGCGTTCCACTCTTAAAGGGGAAGCTTAAGCGTCCTCCAATTTTTGTCCCTTTACCCTGTCATCCTGTTCAGCCTTACCAACCCGAGCTAAGCCTTTCTGACCCGGGATATTTTTTCACTCCCTCTTAAATCCTTCCTAGTTGGTCCTGCTGACTGAGCGGCTGAATCGCTCCAGATCTGGGGTACAATATAAAATCGAGGCTGGCGGTTGTATGCACTGGTTAAAGCAACACTCAGCTGGTTTCACTAGGAAGACGCTCACCGTTTTCTTTAAAGAAGAATGCTCCAGCAAGATGGCTGGAGTAGCTCGAAAGCCAACCTGGAGGCGGCAGAAGCGTGCGCCAAAACACACAACGGTGTAGTAACGAGGATCTCGCGTGACTTGCTCTCAGCCGTCCGGGCGTGCTCTCCGTTTCCTTACTCTGCTTGCTGTTTTTCATTCAAAATGTCTCACGCTCTTACGCTCATGGACTTTGTAAGAGATGCTGGCACCCAAGTCGTTCTGGGGGGGAGACAACACCTTCCAGTATGAAACGTGGTTTTATTGACCTGAAAACGTTCTGAGTGGTGCCGGTGCAATATTTTTGCATTGTCTTTGTAGAAAGAAATAATTCAAGGGCTGTGATAAGTAGGACGCTCCGTATCAAGAATTAGGTTGAGGTTCAGCGTACACTGGCGCCTGAATTCAGTCAGCAGCGGTTAGTGTCGATACATAAGTGTATGTGTTGCCGGCAGGAAGAAAAGCGTAGGCGGTTGACGAGGCAGTCCGCTCATCTAGCCAAGTCAAGCAGCGCGCTACGTGTTCTCTATTGTGCAATCAGGGGATTCCAATGACCGGCAATCCCTAAACCCATCTCAATCGTTCGCTGAAAAACTTTGTTAGCACAGTTGTCCTTCGAAAGTTGTCAGCAAATTCTCTCTTGTATTTTAATGGCTAGCTCAGCAGTAACAATTTCGTTCACAGCCGAACCCAAATAGTCGAGCGCCTCTGTATAAGGGCATGCTACAAGATGCTACTTACCATCGTGTATAAATTTTAAATGACAAATAAAGCCCATGGGGGACGCAGCAACGACCGACCATCTCCTATATTTATGATGAGCCGCCATGGTGGCTCAGTTATTACGGTGCTCGGCTGCTGACTCGAAAGTCGCGGGTTCGATCCCGGCCACGGCGGTCGCATTTCGGTGGAGGCGAAATGCTAGATGCCCGCGTACTGTGCGATATCAGTGCACGTTAAAGAACCCCAGGTGATCGAAACGGCCGGAGCCCTCCACTACGGCGTCCTCCATAGCCTGAGTCACTTTGGGACATTGAACCCCATAAAACCAAACCTAAATTCATCAACACTCACTTAATTTTCTTACTGAACTCAAATTTTATTGCTCCACAAATGTTGCTCTAAACATAAAGGAGCAATAAAGTAGTAAGCTGTCTTAATTTTAAATCTTAAATCTTAAATAATAACAAGAAATCTTTTTACTCCCATATAGGCGTTTTAATGTTTTGAGTTTGCATGCAAAGAAGGAAGTTAAAGGATGGGGACACTCTGACGGGCTAGTTCGTGCGTTTGAAGCGAACGGACAGAACTGCACAAAGAGAACGGTGCGAAAGGCACACATAAGCGCAGACAACACGCAGACTTCCAACTGATTTTATTTATGAAAACAGGTGTTTTTATAAGGCCTATGAGCATACAAAGAAACACACTAGCGCCGAAAAGGCTCAACGTAATGACAAAATCACTTCAAAGGATACAGGTGTATCATTGCCGGTGTGAAACCCGAACATGCCCTTCTAAAAATTCCATTTCTTGGCTCGATAGCGATATTGAGAGCAAGATCACCAGGTGGGTCTCCGAGGTTATCTATCAGATAAACCGTTTGCTTTATCTTGTGGGCGGGTGTGCATCAGCCAAGCTGGCTGGCGCTTCAATGAGCGGGCCTTGGAACATAGAAGATCGATTCGCACCGGTACGGGTAGCAATCAACCACTGCATTACAAAAGTTGCAGCCCCCGCTGCTGCGTAGCTTATCTGGACAAGACCCCGTCCCTGTCTAAGACAAGCAGCAAAACTGAAAGGGAGGTCATCGAAGCTTTCCTTATTGCCAAGGGGGGTGGCAAATGCGTAATAACGCCCTCAATATCGATATCGATACAAGTAATCGAAGTTTTAGAAGGGTATGTTCGAGTTTCACAGCGGCGCTGATACACCTGTGTCCTTTGAAGTGCATGCTGTCATTACGTTGAGCCTTTTCGGCGCTATTGTGTCTCTTATGTTCATAGGCCTTATAACGGACCTGTTTTCATAAATAAAATCAGTTGGAAGTCTGCACTTTGTGCTTATGTGCGCCTTTCGTACCGTGCTCTTTGTGCAGTTTTACCCGTTCGCTTCAATTTAGAGTGGTTCTGGATATCGATAAGCAACTATTTTTTATTATTGTTTATTGAATCAGCCGTTGTGTGAACAGGAGGTTGGGCGAAAAAAGAACTGAAAATAAAAGAAGAGAAAATTGAGGATATGAGAGGACGTTAGAGAAGAGGGGATATTGAGAGAGGAAAGAGACGCCAGACGAGGCGTACACACCGGCACTTGCGGAGCGGCGGAGGGTCTGCGCGTAACGTTATCCGAGATAAGTCACTGCCGCAGTCGCAATACCTGCGCAGAGCCGGCCACTGTTTACGTTTTACCCCGTGGCTATATATTCAGAAACGCAGGAGCGGCGCGTGGCCTGCTGCTCTACTTTGGCGAGTAATGGACGCATTCGCGCGGCCGTTCGAAAAGGAAGGAAAGAAACGAGCGAATACAAAACGAAGACTGCAGCTTTTGAAGATGAAAGAAAACAAGGGATGTCCTTGCTCAGCTTCGCGCTTGAATGAACCGTCGCTGCTGTAGAGCGAGAGAGTGCTTGGCCGGTGCTGCTTCCGCACTGTGTATACTCTCATTTACGGCCACAATTTTCGATCGCCGTCCTCGAATACCTGAGACTGGTTTAATGCTTTGGATAAGTTAAGGGCTCGACGATCTTGATCTTGCTGGCCGCCTTGAGAAACACGGGACTTCTGAAACCGCCTGCGTGGGTAAAGTTACAAAGCTTCATTTTCCTAGGCGCTAAGGCGGAGTGGTGTGCACCTTTCGTCACATGCGTATGAGAGCAATTACTGTCCAGTCTGAACAACCGAGCTAAGACCAATATTCCGCGAAATTGAATGACAAAGCCACGGCTAAACTTCTGCTTTTATGTGAGCAACCCTCCTTCATATATCGCCTGGACGCAGGGACCGTACCATCGTTCTCTACTGGACTCCACCAAATCAGCTAGCCTTTTTTCAATAATTTAATCACTACTACATCTTTCATCACGCCTTCGCCCATCACTGATGCCCTGAGGCAATAAATTTCGCTTAAAAAATCACAAACACAGGGCATCGCTGGATTGCATGCCGATGGAACCCTATATATATGTGATTTGCAAATAAGCTATCGGATTAGTAATCTCAATATCCGTTTTCAGCAGAATTGTTCTCTCTTGAAACTTTATCGGAAAGCGTGCGCGGTGACTATCTTTTTCGGTAGTGGCTTCAGCTATTCCTGTGCGGCTTTTAAAAATAAAAATAAAAGAAAGAGCGAGCTGGTGTCTGCATGGTAGTCTTCTCAGCGGCTGTGTGCCTCCGTCTACGAAAGAAGTCGTGAAATCCTCTGAATTATGGTGTCGTACATTACGGAGAAACTCAAGCGGCTAGAAATGAGTTCTACACAGCTTCGCCAGGATAACATTTTAAAGAACACTGGCGTTTATTCAACCTGAGCCCATGGGAAGCAGCTTTATGCCCCTTTTCAACGGACTTATAGGTACTCTCGTGACGATTGCATTTAGGCTATGTCTTTACCAAGCAAATGTGTTCAGTAGCGCATGCATCATTCGGCGTAAAACTGCTTTACGCTGGTAACCATGCAAGCTGCATTAGCCGCACACCGCGACCTAATACTGCATGTAACGCAACTTCCACGTGCCCCTACAATCCATCCACCCAACCCCTTTCATGCCCTCCAGCAAACAGAGCGGCACCGATAACGTCGAATAAAGGAAAGTCCTGAAGAAAACTAACTATTTACATTTCCTTCTGTAGACTTTGCGCCAAGTTTTGCACATAGTCTTTATTCCTTGCTTTTTACATAACACTCAATCTTTAAACCCTACCTCAGCGTCAGGCCACTGTGGAAAGAATTTTACACATTTGCCCGTTGTTTTAAAATGGTTTTCTCTATGTGCACGACGCGTAGAGATCGGCTTATGGAAGCAGCAATACTACATATTATTATATCTTCCCTCCTAACCACAGTCGCTATTATAGCGGGTCTAGGTGGTTTTCTGTCCATTGGGACATTGCCGCACTGATGCGGGTGCAGGTTGAATGCCACACGTCAACGACCCAACCGAAAAACGAAACAAATAGCATCTGTGCGTGCTTGATGCTTATTAGTTCAAGTGTGCGCAGCCACGAAAGACGGGACAGTGCGTGTCCAGATAATTGCCGAGGTCTCCTGTTTGGGCGGGGTTTGAAATGAACATTGATGTCATATGGAAACCCCTTTGTCACATGGCGGGAAAAGAAGCGCGAGCAACGCGACACACGCTTCGCTCTTGCCGCGCCTCGCTATATATACTAGCCGAAAGTACCGTTTGTCCTTGCCGCCGTATTTCGGACCTGAATTCTAGCGACCCAAATATCGCGGATGAAGTTGCGATAAATGGGAGCTTCGATGAACGGCGCATAAAAACGAAATTTCATTTTCCACAGTTGCCGTCCATCATGAACGGCGCGATGGAGAGAAGCTCTTTTTGAGATTATAATTTCAGAACGGGAGCACGATTCCAGTCGTAAGAAATGTCTGCACCTTATTCATTTTAACGTAGGTGGCCATTAATTTCTGCATATCGGCTTTTGGTGAGCGCATTTCCGGGTCCGCATCGACGTCATAGTCGTTTGACGTCGAGCATTCGGAGTCCGTCCCAAACCCTCCCGGTAAATTAAAGTTAATTATAAATCATGACCTCCTCTCTATGACGCCTACGTCATCGGGATAGACACTAAAAAATTAACTGGTATGTCTCCCTCCACGGAAGCCCTCCTATACCAATGGCGTCGTCCCGTTGTGATGACGCCGCGGGCAATCACTTGAAACTGCTAGCGTGACCGTCGGGTTTCACGCCCCAGTCGGTGGCTTGTGGGAGCGCGAAAAGAGCAAGCTTGCTCCTACGAGAAACGATGAAAGGCTGTGTACACCTGACACGCACATAGCAATGCCTCAGGCCAGGCGTAGAGACGTTTACGTGGGCGCCTGGGCCGTGGACAGTGGGGAAGTGATGATAACCTGTGTTAACTTATAACCCTGTGCCAGTCAGGAGGAAGACTTGGTTGTCACAGCTCTGATACTTTTTCCAAAATCGAGAAATCAATGTAAGATCGGACATGCCACTACTCATATGCAAGAGTTTTAACGCCGACTCAGCCATGGCTGGTGTAGTACATTGATGAACTACTTGGCGTCAAGACTTAGTACCAGTGTCCAGAAATCTTGACGCGTGGTACTTCCATGCAGGTTGGCGCAGTTCATAGAAACGAGGACGTCGTGCACTTCTCTTAAGATGTACTTCTTGGAGACAGGAATTGCCGCTGAGGATGTTTCGTTCAGAGCTAGAAATATAAGCACATTCCCCGCTTTCTCGATACCCGCGTCAAGAATAGACGAATGTGAAATCAGGAAACCTTAAGGAAGTGGTGTGCCTTCAGGCACTCAAGAGGGACTCAGCGAGCAAAGTACACTCGAAGCGATTAGGCCGTGGCGTTTCAAGGCGGAAGCATCCTCTCGTCAACACACTAAACCTACAACTATGCTGGCTACAGGCAACAAAGAAGTAGTGCTCGGCAGAAAAAGTGCTACAAGCAGGTAACCTGCAAAGCCGGAAAATGTCGAACTGTTTGTTCCCAGCTGAATTCCTTCGTCAGTGACATCCTCATAAAATTCTATATTTTTCCTCTCTGCACGGCGCCTTATCTGCCCGCATTTAAATACGCCTTCTTCGGACGCCACGGCGACAACGAAGTACGGGCGATAAACACGTACGCGTCGTCGGTCACGAACAGGAAGTGCAACTCAATACACTGGCACGTGTTCGAGCAAAAACAAAAGGGCTATTCTTAAAACAGGGAATTAAAAAGAAGCACGGCGCTGTCGAGAAGTCCCGCCATCACAACAACAGATGCTTTAATGCTGCTTCAGCGTGGGAAGCTGCATGCGCGTACGCGCCTCGAATGCGACGACTGAAATAGCCCCACGTGTGAAGAAAGCTCGCTTAATCCCTCGACGGCTACACAATCCCCTCACTACCCTTACCAACCTGCCCCCTCGTCCGTTGCGCTGTGACCGCGCTTCGCTCGCGTAATTTTTTTGCTACTCGCTTAGAGACTCGTTTCGGGCTCTTCCGGGGATCCGACAGCGCGAGTATTTATTATTTCTCCCGCCACCGGGCCGCTCTAGATACACAACGCGTCCCGTGCTGCCCGCATGCAACGGCAACACGAGCGCGGTCGTTGCGCTGTCTCGCCCTGGACTCCCCCCTCCTCCCGCTCTCTTTGGTTTCGGATAATGCGCCTGTGAGGAGCGCGCGTGTTTACCGTCGTCTCAAGCGGAAGGCGCCGGTAGCGGAGCACCAACCACGTGATCTGAGTGAGCGTCGTGAAGGGATGCAAATGAGCGCGTATATTCAGGGCGCACGCGCGCTCCCTGCCTGGGAGAATCGAGAGCGCGAAAGTGCGCGTAGCGAGATGGCCAAAACCGGAAACGGCTGCTCCCAATGTGGAGCGAGGAGCGGAGATGAGCACCGGCGGCATTACTTACGGAATCGGCCTCGGCGGAAGTAAAGATTCGGAGACGGAAGCGGCCATTTGTGTTTCCGCCTGTACTGGAGCACGCGACCACTCACGGAAGGCTGGTATACGATACGCGCGCGGTTCCCTTTGTCGACAGTTCGGTGGGAAGAACTGTTCCGGCGGCACGGGCCGCACCTTCCAATTGTCCGGTCAATTTTGGCTATATCTAGTTCGTGGCGCGAAGCGCGCCTCAAAGAAATGTCCGCAACGAAACCGGGCTATCACGCAGGCTCTGGCTGTGCGATGTGAAGCCGAATTCGCGCTCACTTTTTGTGCAGGTGAGCGGCTGTCGCGAGTCTTTGCTTCAGCGCGCTGTAGTATAGAGCTCTACCACGCTTGTCCTCGCTTGTTCAGGAAACATAGCCAGATGAAATTTATTTTTCAGTTTATTTCCGGGCCACCGCGGTGGCTGAGTGGTTATGGCGCTCGGATGCTGACCCGAAAGACGCGGGTTGGATCCCGACCGCGGCGGTCGAATTTCGATGGAGGCGAAATTCTGGAGGCCCGTGTAGTGTGCGATGTCAGTCCACGTTAAGGAACCCCAGGTGGTCGAAATTTTCAGAGCCCTCCACTACGGCGTCACTCATAGCCTGATTCGGTTTCGGACGTTAAACCCCATAAACCAATTTAGTAAGGCAGATACTTGGGCTAGTTGGATATTGTTTGAACTCATATTTTCTCGCGCTTAGTGAACACAAGGGACAAGAACAGGACCTAGCGTACGTCCTGTGTATTTGTGTTCTTGTCCCCTGTGTTCACTAAGCGCTAGAAAATATGAGTTCCCATAAACCAAACCTGAACCAAGCCTCTTGCAAGAATGTTGTGTGCTGTTAAACGCAGCCGTGCACCGAGTTACGAATGCATGCACACAAACGCGTGCAGGTGCGGACAGAAGTAAACTGGGCACGTTATTGTCTTCTAACAGTATTTGATGATGATAACAAATTTTCATGGATGGCCCAATGGTATTTGTGGCCAAAGAGCGCCACTGCACAAGATGTTTTCGTCTTCTCAAGGTTGAAAACCCATTTTCCAAGCATTTCACCAAAGATAAGCTGAGAACCACGTCAGGGAAAGCTCGTACAGTCTAGCGCGATTTGAAGGTTATCACATTCCTTGAGACTAAAAGGGATCAACAAAGTTTTCGTGGCGTGATGGTCACTTTGTCAGCAACAAACATGACGGTGCGGATAGAAGCGTCCTTCGGATAGCTAAGCTCATGTATTCATTGCAGCCTTCTTGCTAAAACAAACCGCGTGAAAGCAGTTTAACCCGAGTATAGATAACCTTGAAGTGATCATCTTCTGATCGCGTTAGAGTGTACCCCTCTTTGTACCCCGGGGGTTACCCGGTGGCACTGGTGGTCGAACCCCGCACCTCTCGCATGCTAGCTAGCATTTGCTTGCTGCCAAACGGAAAGTTGTGTGGCATGCACAGACTTGTAGTGATCGCCGGATCTGATTTTCACGGGCTTATACTGTTCCATCATTCCTGTTAGGAAAGAAGTAGTTGCATTTGGAATAGAATAGCATGCTCCGCTATGACCGCTCCAGTGCATCATAGCGTGCGCTTGAAATCTTTCTTAATAAGAGGCACTGTGAAGCGGCTGGACTTACCGCATTTATTTATCACGCATAGAACTTGCGAGGAGAAATCTCCCGCTT
Organism: Amblyomma americanum; assembly: GCF_052857255.1. NCBI lineage: Eukaryota > Metazoa > Arthropoda > Arachnida > Ixodida > Ixodidae > Amblyomma > Amblyomma americanum. The sequence continues at coordinate 325,559,021 of NC_135497.1, read as the reverse complement.
ACTCTGTTTTCGCGTCCATGTGCAGTCTTTGGGACAGCTTTCCAACACAGAATGCGTAGACCGTGAGAACGCACCGGCTGTATAGTTCATTCACGCGAGACAGAAAAGGATCTAGTCCACGGAGCTCCATTTCCAGTCTAGTTTTGGCACGGTACGGTGCGGTATGGTACTGCATGGTTTGGTATGGCACGGCCCGTTATGCGGGGTTTAATGTCCATAAGTGCGCACTGACTATGTGAGAAGCCGTAATGGAGAGCTCCGGATGGATTTCGACCTCCTGGGATTCTTAAACGCGCGCTGAGATCGCACAGCACAAGTGCATTTTGCATGTCGCCTCCATTGAAATGCAGCCTCCGCGTCCGGCAGCCGGCCGTCTCAGTCACTGAGCCACCGAGGCAGGTCTGTTCGGTTTCACTGTAGCCACATGACCAAACCAAGAAATACATTGCATGCCGGACTGCGGGCTTAATACAGTTTGCTACGTTTATGCTTGTCGTTTAATTAAATCACGAAATTCAAAGAGAGCGAGCGTGAACGTCTGTTTTTTTTTATTATTTCTGCCGCTCTGTCCCTTAATCCCCTCCTCCACGGAACGGTCTGGGTACCGTCCCAGTTTAATGCAGCTACCACACCTTTCCCTGTAACAACTAACCCTCACAGATCAACACCGTCTTTACAAACACAGGGGCGTTCGCGGACGCCGGAGCTCACGGGGGTATCGCCGAGCCGTTATCTTCTATACGGGGCGAGATTCGCTTATCATGCCGTCTGAGGATTATTTTTTAGCTAGAGCTGTCTAGGCTGCCTAGTTTTAACTACTGTATTAGTGAGGAAATGTAGCGCACGCAGCAGTATGTCGAACCCCAGGAGACGCCTGCGTAATTCGGAGGAACACCCGGCTGACAGAGCGCCGGTTGGGGGCATGTCCGGCTCCACAACGCACAATTATAGTGACGTTTCAATAACACAGCTTCGAAATGACGTTGCATACTTTGTCCCACTCTTCTTCAAAGCACTCGCCAAGTGTTAACGAACGGTCGCCTCCGTTCGCAGATTGTCACGGAAACACGAAAAATATGCCGGAAAGTATTGCTTACATGGTTCGCGCTCCCGTTCTGTACTCACAGTGACTCTCACGAGCTCGTATCGCGGAATTTAAAAAAAAATACATCACCTTTGAAATGCCGCTTCACATTTTCACGATGCGTTCTACGATGTACTCGACGTTTCTTCACGAAGGGACGACATCATAGGTTCACTCGGAAAACTGATGGAACTATAACTTTTGTTTATAGGTATTTCGATTCGGCCTAACCTCGAATTTTACCCCCAGCCGGCGAAAGCAGCGCCACCGCATCTTGCTTATGTCACAGATAGCCTGTGTTGGTTTCCACGCAGACGCGCGCTTCCATCGGGTTCAACGGAGAGAGGGCGCTCGAGCCTCGAGCTATGCTATGGAAGAAGTGTGAGGCGTCACCAGCGTTACCTCTGAGCTTCCTGCATTACGTAGCGCGGCTTAAACGTCGCCAATTGTTGTCTACGAAATTTGAAGGAACCGCCTTGCGTATGTTTTCGGAGCAGCGCGTTTTCGGGCAGCTTCGCTAGCGCGTACTCCACACGTTTAACTTCCTGCATGTTTGCGGGCTCCCACCTGCCGGCTGCGTGCACGCGGCGTCCGAGATGCGTTTCGAAGCGTTTGGCTTCGCCTCACGAACGCCCGTCTCACCGGATGACGACAAAGGTTGCTCGAAGGGTGGACACGTTATCAAGGAGCGGGGTCACGCGCCATCGACGGGGTTAGGCGTGGCCAGTGTACGTGTAGTCCGTGGCGGAAAGTGTCTCATAACTTTCGCTGTAAAATCTAAACTGACCGTCTCGCGCAGCTCCACTACTTAACGTCCCTGCCTAATTTCGCGATAAGCCTGATTGAGTGTCCTGCGCCCGCTACGGCGGCTCAGAGGCCATGTAACATTCGGCTGATGAGCACGTGCTTGGAAGTTACACTCGACGGCCGCATTTCGATGGTGGCGAAAGCAAACCGCTGGTTTACTGAGATTTCTGTGCACGTTAAAAAACTCCTGACGCCCACAGCGTTGCTTTGGCGATAAAAATCCATTGAACATTAATGCGTCCGCAGTAATAAGGAAACGTAACAATGATTTCTAAAACTGAGTGGTGTGGTCGCAGCGGCTGAAAAATGAAATTATTTTGAACTGCCACACAGCCTGCTGACCAGGGAATAACTATGAGGTGAGCGCTTTAAACAGTTCTAACAGGCTACAACCTGCTAAGCGCGAAGCACTATAGTGCTTCGCTCTTAGCATTTTGGCGAATGCTTGAATGCTTGTCGTGCTATAAAAGCTTGCCGATGGACAGAAGAAATTTTACAGCTGCCAGTGTAGAAAGCCAGCCCCGGGGCTGAAATCTTGCCGCATAATCTAATCATGAGGCCCGGCGATCGTATGTTCGCTCCAGTTTAGTCAAATATGGGATATAGGGGTGTCATATTAGTGATTTGATCAATATACTCCGAGATGAACAGAGTTTATAGTGAAAATATAGTTAGGCTTAGCATCCAGGCGGGTGCGGCGTAACTTCAGAAAGCCACAGCCGTGCTTTCCGAAATCTGCCAGCAAGACCGCCTGTAGAGTGGCTGGCAGTGGCGCTGCGTTGAAGGCGTGAAACGGGTTTAAATTCTGAGTACAAACTTTTGAAAAATTTGTGCTCTTCACATTTGCAGCCATATGGCTACGATTAAGTGCTTGTGAACTGAAATTTTAAGCTGTACGTATCAAGGGGAGCCCCTGAAAGCTCTCTAAAATATGAGCGGTGATGGTCAGTGATGGTACACTGAAACAGTGTTTGAATGTCGTCCATCAAACTCCTCCGTTTTTTTACGAACAGCATGACACTGACCTGGGAAAACTTTTCATATGCGTTGCCCTCAAGCATTGATTTGTCTCCAATTTTACCGGAAGGTATGATGGCGACGTGACGTGATTAAAGACGATACTGACTACGGGTAGATATGAATGTTTCGTTTTGAGTTGCTTAGTCAGTTTAAAAGATAATTCGATAGCAGCCGTTCTACAAGGATGTTGTCGCAGGTTACGCGCGACGTGCTGAGAATATTTTGATTCTTGTCAATGCGGTCAGCGTTGGGTTTTTATGGTTCATGAAAGCTGTTCACTCATTTATTAAATGATCCAAAGCGCATTGACCTTTCCACATAGGTGCTTAGCAGGCCGGCAAAGAACCGGAACGTTTAACTAAGCAACAAATGAGCACTACCTAACTTTATTTTGGCTTGCGCCTTCATTGGGACCATTTGCAGCTTAACTGTACTTCTTTGGGATAACAGGCCCTAAACATTGCACGTCTAACTTCTCCCGCAGCCATTTCAAGTGACCATGCTAGTACGGACCCCCCTCTCATATTCGTCCGGTTTCGCGCTCCGTAACGGTGTTGCAAGTATGCTTCAGGTCGCGCTGGCGCCTGGCTTTCAGTCACAAAAGTGTGGCGACGCCCCGCGCACAAGCACCCAAGGCCAGTTGGCCCAAAGTACATTGCAGCCGGAGAAAGTTCTTTCCTTTCTTGTCTCCCAGCGCGAGTCCATTTGGGCGCTTCTTTCCTCCCCCGCATGAGTGCGTGATTCGCAGCCCCTCCCCCCTTCTTGTGCCCGCAGGAGGCAAACAGTGCACAGCACGCTTCAGCGGAGAACATTGCATAAAGCAACTTCGACAAGGCAGAGAGAGAGAAAGAAGGAGGAAAAGAAAGGGCGCCAAACGCAACGAGCGAACGACGTCATTAGGCCGCGAAGGAAGAGAGAATCGCCCCGCCGAGACTAGCTTGCATCTACAACGATGCGCTGGCTTGGCGTGTACGCGGAAGAAATGAAGCGTAAGGCTGCGTAACCTAACGGAGGGGGCGGCAGCACGCTCGAACGACCGGCTGGGTTCCGCAAGCCGCTGCCCGTTTATCCTCTTGGTCCGCGGCCCAATGGAGACGGCGGGAGCGTCCGGGTGCAGAGCGGGACAGGCTGCCGTCAACAGCGCCGGCCGAGTAGCGGCCAGGGACGGCCTGGCGTCGCTGCGGTCACCGGGACGGCGGCGTCGCGTTTCGCTCCCAACGCTAGCGTCAACACATTTGTCAGCTCTTCGCGCGCGTAAAAGAACACCGGGTCACCCGGATTTGGCACTATATGGATATGGAACACGGGTTTGGCGACATTTTTTTTTTCTATATATAGATTGTCACCAACTTTTTCATCCGCACTTCGCTCAACACTTTTGTACGAGCACTTTAGACCTCGCCTGGATAACAATAGAAACTACTACGCATGCGCTTTAGAGGGCACTCTGTGTACATGGTCAATCATAATGGACGCTACATACGTGCTGCGCAGTCATAAGTTATCAAGTTGTCTAAATGAGCTAGGGAGAATTTGGAGATGAAGAAGTGGACGAAATAGAAGGCGATATCAATTCAATACGAGGGCTTCTATGGCCGATTGGTAGGGATACATTTGTGCAGCAGTTACACCCAGCTCTTTCGCGTGTGCGAACTTGATTTCTTTTTCTTATTTCTTTAGCAGTGGTACGAACGAACGGAACTAAAATAGCGTGCAGTACTCGAATCGCACGCATTCGATATAATCACTCTTCTTAACAAAAAGTATTTGGCTGGCGGACTCATAAATTATGTCCGCATTTCAGAATTCTTACGTTCAGCCATCGTACAGCATGTCAGCAAGACTACATTCGCTGTAACAAAATCTGTATGTCGTTCAAACTATAGGCAGACTTCAATCTCTGCTGGCAGGGCTTTAGTTGAGCTGCCACAGGCAGCTGATTTTTCGACATACGGCTAATAAGCCACAAAAGCGAAATGGCTGTGCACTTGCCTGGATAACAATATCGAAGGATGGAGACGCTAAACATTTCTTTCGCTTCTTTCTACGCAAACTCTTGCGCGCCGTGCACTTGTAGCCAGTTTCGTTGCCTCTAGCGTAAGCTGACGTATGGTTGGTTGGGTTTATGGGGGTTTAACGTCCCAAAGCGACTCAGGCTATGAGGGACGCCGTAGTGAAGGGCTTCGGAAATTTCGTCCACCTGGGGTTCTTTAACGTGCACTGACATCGCACAGCACACGGGCGCCTTAGCGTTTTGCCTCCATAAAAATTGGACCGCCGCGGCCGGGATCGAACCCGTGTCTTTCTGGTCAGCAGCCGAGCGTCATAACCGCTGAGCCACCGCGGCGGCCGAAGCTGACGTATGTGTTCGCATGCTTCACGCGTGCCTTTTCCGCACACTTCCACAAATACCAGCGTGCTGCATACATTGCATAGTGCTGTTCCATTGTAGAGCTTGAAAGCATGCACCGAGCTTTAAAACACCCATATGCCCTAAGAGCTAGAAATGACTAAGTGCGGCGTATTTATCTAAAAAAAAAAAAAACAAGGTTCCGTGGCGTGACGAATTTCTGCTCACTGTGAAATGTACTGTACTTGCTCAGGCCGCCGATATTTGGCCCAACACCATCGGTTGCTTGAAGTTATCTATCGCCCCTGAAAAGATGTAGTTCCACTGGATTATTTCTAAAGCCAAGCTCCATGTACAGGAGGTTTCACCTAAGACTTTATGCAGTTTTAAAAAACAGGATTTTGGAGTTAGAATAGCGCTTTTTAAGGCATAGCAGTCAGCGGTGTAGTACATCAGAATACAGTTAAGACGTGCTATAACTAGCGTGTTAACTAATATTAAATAGTTAATTTTCGAACTATTGCTGTTAGGCTCCTTAATTATCGAGAGGCGTGTAGCCCACCGTAAGTAATATCCATATCAGTTTTTATTATTTCGAAAACGCGGTTACCCTGGGCGCTGTGACCCAATACAGTTTGGCTATTTCGACGAGTTATGTGCACGTGATAGGTTGCTTTGCCAGCAAGCTTTTCTAATGCTCAGGTATTTTGTAACGATGTAAACTAACCAAGTGAGCTATTAAGCGTGGTCTTCTGTTTTCTAACAAGAAATATTTAATGGCATGACTGCCGTTACAGCTTTGCCTCTTTGCTTCGGATATAAATCTTCAGAGGTCACTTCGTTCGTTTTTTTATACATATTTGTGAGCGATTTCAGGTTTCTTTTTATCTTTAGAGTACTTCCTTTATAGGTTGTTGCATTTAACACCATACATGCTTCAGGAAAGCCCGCCACACAGCCAGCCGTGATAGTGGCTAGAAGGTGTAGGTGTAAATATGGAACACGCTGAAGCTGAATGGCTTTGTTGACGACGTTCCGCAACAAAAAGCTGCTCTGTCTGGATCTTGAGGCGTACGCTGATCTAGGCAAGTTTTTAGACCACTAAGTTTTTCTCTTCGTTTTTTACGTTTACATCAACGGTTGTATAACCACCGTAAATTACGCGAAACGATCTCTAATTCCACCAGCACGAGCAATCTGCGATACGCAGATCGCAAAACTGCGTTTGTAATGTGCTACACTAGCGAGCGACATGTTTCAAGAGTACAATATAGTAGACCTACGGCAGCATCACCAACGTCAGTATGAGCGCACTGGAAAGCAACTGGGGAGACAACGCAACTTCAAATACGAAGTGCCAGGCGCATATCATCTTATCTACTATTATATTTCAGCGAAAACAGGTCTTTAAGCCCTTTAAGGAAGCCATGAAACCCTAGTAGAAACGAACTTGAGCTATGCACTGTGTGTGTCCTTTTTGTAGTGTTAAGCGTTGTAGTGCAGTGTAGTGTTCGGCCGGCAGGCAGGTGTTCACTAGCTTCACTGTTTAGAGGACGTTCAGTTAAAGCAGCTTCCCTTGTAACGTCTCCGCTTCCTGGTCGTGAAGAATGCTCTACATTGGGTCCTCGTATATGCAGCGGGAAATAACGCAACTGGGTCAAATAATCGCTCTAAAATAAAAGCAGCCCGCAAACCGCGATTTTGCGGCCGCCCCGTTTCCGAAATCGGTTGCATGAAAACGGACGTGTCCCGATAGAAAGAGCGGCGGCATCTTCGCGTAAATAGAAGCAAAATGGTTATCTCCAGCGAAAAAGAAATAATATGTACTCGGGCGTTTTATTTACTTCGGCGGAGTTGGCGCATCCTCTGCAGCCGGTCAACCGTGTTCTCCATTTTTTCTTATTTTGTTTATCTGCTCCCGGAATACACTCGATAAAAAAGAACCTTGTTCATTTACGTAATGGCGAGATGCTCACCGAAGATGGCTGAGCTTGTCTGGGTCGCCCGAAATGTATTGCCGGAGAGTGCCAGTAGAAAAACCGAAAAAGAAAAGTCAGGTTTGACATGCGATACAATTCTACGCTGCCGTGATCCAGAAATCAGGCCGCCGAGATGTGGATGGAATATAGGATACGTAATAGAAGAGCATGCACGACAATAGAAAGTTGGGTGCGGTAATAGGACGCTCGGGCTAAGAAAAGAAATCTGAGTAATGAAACAACTTGCCTGTTGTAAGCGCGCTGTTTATTTAGCGTTCTTGAACTCTTTATAGATTTGTTGTGCTTGTCTTCGGAGCAAATAATGTTGTTTTCCTTTGGTTCGCATGAAAACGTATTTCTCTGACGTATAAACGACGAGAAGTTTGCGTTCATTTCCTGCCATACCCTGAAATTCTAGATGAGCGCATTTTTCAACGGGAAATTTTTTATGAGCGCAATTTTTTCTTATATCGCAGTTTTCCACTATAACAATCAATATAACCGCGAATATCCCCTCTTCAGGCATGCATTTTTTTATATTAACGTTTTTGCACTTGTAAATAACATTCCCCACTGGTTTTCTACGGTAGTATTAACTACTCAATGCGAGCGATGGACAAACTTTAAAAGAAACATTGCTACGCATCAGAAGAGTGGACCATTGCCTTCAATATTTCTATAACGGGAATCCTTCACTTGTACCTCAATTATGATAGGAGTGTCCGGTACGTATAACGGCAACGCATATCCACGGTGTTTGAGTGGTACAAAAATAAAATGTGGGAACAAGCTCGCTAATCTGGCTGAAAACGCTTGAGAAAATTCGGAGTCGCAGCAAAAGTGTTTTCGCACACAATATTGGGCGTTTGGTAAAGGGCATAAGTGCCAAAGTTACTGAGAGTCTTGAACGGAGAGCATCATGAATTTGAAATTCATTTCTTTAGAATTACCAGTAAGTGCGTGCTGTGAAAGTGATAATACGGTACTCGTACGCACGCGTCTAGTGCTAGACAGCCACATGACGGCCTTTCACCCTTCCTGTAACTCGCCGCGTTCTTTGCAGTGGGCGTAAGCACGTTTTTTACTCGAGTTAACCGAACTTCGAGGCGCAAGGAATTCGGGGAAACATCGTCCGACCAGCAATTATGGGGAGCTTTCATTTTGCTGCCTGTTCTGCACTGCATCGTGCCTGGTTTATTATTTACCGTTATTCTTTGCATTTGAAATGTCTGAAAAAGAGACACTGCTATTTAATGAAGAGCAAAAGGAAAGGTTGTGCTGCTACACCGCATGATATACGACAGCGCTTCGTCTTCGCTCAGCAGAGATTTGTGCGAAAAGGAAAGCCTCAATGCTGCTAACGTTGTCTTTCCCGCTGGTTGGCGTACAGTCCCCATGAAAAAAAGATTAGCACTAGTCACGTGCCACTGGAGCCGCAGACAGCAACGCCGGCCGCTGCGGTTACGAACACGACGATAACAAAAGTGCGAGGCGTGTTCGCAAGCACGGCGCTGCACCCCAGCTGCGCGGTGCGATTTTCGTCACTCCGGTGACGTCACTGTGCAATCATTTTTCGTCGCGATTGTACCTTCAACTGTCTTCGCTTCCGCTTCCAGTCAGTAAAGAAGGCATTTCGAACTATGCGCATCTGTCCCACAGTTTCGCAGTTTTCAGATGACGGTGCCTGAGCATTTCTGCATGTGCTTCGAGAAGAGCATGTAACATTATTTCTATGTCGGACAGCAGCCAAGAATTGCTTCCTGCCCCACGTTCATTGTGGCGCCGAACGGCAAGACACTAACGATTCGAAGCTGGCTCCGTAAGGAAGGATCCAAGAAGAGTGCTTAGTGCTGGGCTGTTCCTTCCTTCTAGCTCTACCCCCTAGTGCTTATTGTACAGAATGTTTAACAGAATAAGCCTATCTTCCTTCTCTTTCAGACCGCTCAGCATCCAGCAGAATGCCGACATTGCCGAGTCTTTTGTTTCGCATTCGCTGAGATTACAAGGAACAAGACCGTATGCTCTTGGCGTGTCCAGGGCGAACGTGGTCAGCTGGATAATGTTACAAATGTTTAACTCATTGAGTGCACTTTCATAGCGGAACGGTAACTCTCAGTCAAGAAACTAGAGATGGAGCTTATATATACTGAAACGTTGGAAGCAGCCGTTTTTACATGCACGCGCTGCTATTTTGTATTTAAAAGTTGTGTTTTATGTAACCAGAACGTTCTTGCAGGGATAATTCGCCTAATTCGCCATTCTCGTCACGAACTGAGCGTTAAAAAACACATACTGAACCCACTAGTACGCCTGGCGGGTTTTCAGATCTCGTGCACAGCTATTGGCAGCGCCTATTACTTCTTTTTTTGCGGCCGACAGAAAGACCTCCCTTTTAGTCCCGGCGTGTCCTGATGCCCCATCTCACTCCAGTCATGGTGACGCACCGTAGAATGTCACACTCAACCGGAAGAGTACGGTGAGCTTGTCGGCACGTACCTTGGTAGAAGTGAATGACGCAGCTCCCTTGGAAAGAAAATGGCATATGCAGGTTAGGCCAACGAGCACTGTTATAAATAGATGTTAAAAGCTGCTTTTAACTGCGGTATGTATTATGTGCCAAGATATAGACTTTTTAACAACTAACTTTGCTGATTAGTAACGTATTCCTAAAAGTTGTTTATAAAAGTTATGTTCACCTAGTGAACAACATACTAAAAAAATTGGAGCGGACACTTAAGCCCCGCCATAAGGGTATGACGCGATAGCGTACTGGATCGATTGCCATATATGCAGAAGGTCATTCTCTACTTTGCACTTTTCAATCACAGATCCCTGGGAGTCATCATGCCTCTGCTGGCGCAGTGGTGCAGCGGTTGTGCGATGTGCCACTGCACTTCGATGGAAGGTGCTCCCAGCGGCGGGCCTTGTGCTGCCCAGGCTGCTCTTCCCGAGCGACCAATCATTAATTCAACTGCCACCTGCCACGGTGGACAGCTTGCTCACTATCCGGTGGGCAGGTTGTGATGACGCCGCAAGGTCACGTGACCAAGGTGGACCACCTGCCTCCTAGGTTGCTCTCTGAAGACCACCTTCCACAGTCATGCTCGGAATTTTTCCCTCACAACGCGGACACCGCATTTTCTAGATAACGGGGCCTTTGAAGATATATCGCGTTAAGAAAGAATTCCAGCACCAATCCATACGTTTATAAGAATTAAATCCGAGTGGTAACTTCTCTGTACATTTCCCGCGTAGCGACTGTTGCTTAGCAATGAGGTGCAGCTGCAGTATTATACTACGTCAGATCGAGTTCGCCGAGTCCCAGGTTGTACGCGCTCGCTGCTCACACGCACTGCACAGCTCGGTGCTCGTGTACCGCGAGGCGGGTGCTCCCCGCAGTGAAGCCGAAACGACCGAGGCCCCGCACACCTTTGCAGCGCGAGAGGGAAAGTGAGCGTTAACAAGCGCCCGCAGTCGCGTCGCAGAGAAACGAATATTGCTTCACGCCAGTGGGCATTTAGAAATCCACCGGGTTGAAGAGACAGGGTTTCTCGGCGCGCGTAAACTCTCGGCGCCGCTCCGTTCGCACAGCGACGCCATTTCGCGTCAACGAGCTCGCCTTTTCTTGCTCTTTCGTTGCACCTGTGTGTGTATATATATATATATATATATATATATATATATATATATATATATATATATATATATATATATATATATATATATATATATATATATATATATATATATATATATATATATCCTCCCTTGCGCTCATTCTCATTCTCGGTCTCCTTCGCGCGAGCACGCGTCGCCCAGCCTGCAGGAAAAGCTCGGGGCGGTGCGCGCCACACGCGCTCGAAGAGCACCACCAGCGCAGAGCGCGCGTCGACAAGGTCACGGTCGGTGTCTCGGCTTTCCATGCAAATATTGGATAACCTTTCTTCGCTTGGGAGACGTGACACTTCGACACACCCACCCACTCTCTCTCCCTACCCCCTCCTCTCTCTCTCTCTCTCTTGCGCTCGCGAGACACGAGCGTGCACACACGCACGCAGGCACGCGGCGGAGAACGCGACAGCCGCCTACAGGAAAGGCTTCGTCTTGGGCGCCCTTCTCCGCGCGAGGGTAGCGCCGGCACCAGGCCTCCCTCCCTCGCGAGCCGGCCGACCTACATCGCGGCGCGCGCGCCTGGTGTGAACGAACGGCCGCGGCGGCCGCCGTCCGTGCGGTGAAGCCCGCCGACGCGGGGGCCCAAACTAAAATCGCGCGGCACGTTTCTTCACCCCCCTACTTCACCTTGTCGCCGTTCTCTTTCGCGGGGCAGGGCGTTCGTGCGATGCTAGCGTGCCAACGAGACAGCAGGCGGTGGCCATTTGTCGCGGTGAAACCGTTTCTTTGGACCCACTCTTTCTATCTTCCTTTTCTCGTGCCTTTTCTTTTTTTTTTCCTAGGCGCGTAATTTCGTGTTCCCATACGGTATTTTCCTTTTTCTGCATCGCTCCGCTTTCTCGAGCGCTTTGGCGTCGGTTTCTCTCTATGGCGCAGCTTTGGGCGCGCTATTGGGGCTACCTTCGAAGGGTCACGGCGGGAACTGACAGAGCGGGCCTTGACCTGCGGCTGGGTGCTCAGAGGGTGACGGCAGGAACTCATACGCGGGCACTAAGAACTCGGCTGCCGTCTGAAGTGCCGTGCTTGTCATCCCACCTCGGATGGAACGGGCCCTTAAACGATGTCGGAAAATGGACAAATCTTGAGGGAATTCGCTGGCGTCGAAGTAAAGAAAACGGCGGAAGTGGCGGGTGCGCCCTTCGTCAAAAATCCGCGCAACACGGAGTTTGCTTATAACTGCTTCTACATCACCAGCGCTGCAAACCCGTTGAGGTTAGCGTAACTATCGTTCGAACCACTCCGGGGCTTTCCAGTGAGTGCCAAGGGAACCACAAGAAGTCCATTGCGTCTCTCGCCAGCAGGCCGTTAGCCTGTATATATTTTTTTACAAATATTGTAGACAACCAACCCGAAAGAAAAGAAACAGCTTTGTTTAGGAATCTTATTTGTGTCCGGCGTGCGAAATCCTACGCGTGGATCATTTCGCGAAGATGCAGCACTCGCTCGCACTTGACACTGTAGGAGACCTTTAGTGCAGGGCATTGCTCACTCGCGTGTTTGCCGCGCTTTCTTTTCTCTTTCTCCATGCGCGCCGACAGTGCTTTCTTGTACTCATTCAGTTCTTGCGAATGCGAAGAAGCAAAAAAAAAAAAGCAGCTGCGGCGAAATAACGAAGCAAGGCAGAGCGGGTGACAGCCACGTGCTTAACCACGCGTTCACGCACTCTCTCCTTCCCCCCTCGCGTCAAGCCGCGCGTGCCGTCACGGCGCGGCAGCGGTGCCTCGGCTCGTCCGTTACGTCGTCCGACAGGCCCGGTGTCGTGCGGGGAGGCCGACGCTGCTCTCCTCTCCCCTGCTGGCGACCACCACCGCGCTCTGCCTGTGGCTCGGCCGCTGGTAGCGAGTGGCGTCGGCACACTCGGCTACGAGAGAGTTTTCGATAAACGAGCTTGCCCTAAATCTGAAGGGACGCCGCGGCCGCCTTCTCCGCGCAGCGAAGGAGCATGCATGCAGCATCCCCTTCCACCCAGCCGGAGGAGGGGGCAGGAGTTTTCTTTTTTTAGCCACGCAGCAGCATCTTTCTGGGCGTTATTTTGTTGGCTTCTGCATTTTTGTACTTTATTTTTCCTCCCCCTCCTTGCCTCGGGGTGCCGCAGCAGCGCGGCAGCGGAGAAATGCGCCTTCCCTGACGTTCTCGCTCGGTATGAAACGGGCGGGTATCGTCCTATTTCGGCGCAGAACAAGAGAGCTCGCAAGCAACGCTCATCGCGCTCCTCCGCTCGTCCCGTGCCCGGCTCTCCGCGGTGTCCGACAGCCAGCCACTCGTCCCGTCCCTCCGACGCTCCATCTCCGCTGCTCCCCGGTCGGCACAGTAGTCGCAGAGCGACCGCCGCGACTGTCGTCGAGTTTGCCTCGCCTGCGTGTATCGCCGCTCAAAAAGGACGTTCGCTTCTGCTCTTTGCCGCGCCTGCTGAGCACTCATCCCGGGACACTTGACAACTCCAGGACTTGAGTCGGGTCTTCTCCCTTCTCCGTGACTGTGCTTTCCTGGAGTGGTACATCCACGCTTACCCAACACCCACCGTGCAGAACTGAGCACTTCGGCGACGTCGGACTTCCAGTGAGCATGAAGGTGAGTTCCTTCCAGAGTCTTACCTCCTGTCCGAGTCGTTGCGGTGCTTCTGGCGAGTGCACAGCTTCGGTTTCTTTCATGAATAACATGCCTGGGATACTCAGGGAAGAAAAGTACTGATGTACGTGTCTCCTCTGTTAGTGAGCCACTGGAAAATGTTTCCGCGGCGTCTGCAGCTGATTTCAGCCTTTAAAGAGGGAAACAGTTTCCGTTGACCTCACTACATGAAGAATACAGTGCGTTCAAAGCGTTGAGTTTACTCAACTCTCGCATGCATGCCACTGTCTTCATTCTGAGTGTTCGTTGGACTGCTCGCGTTCAAATTGAAGTAACTGAGAGCTTAGTTTGAAGTACCAAGCCTGCTATAAGCGCAAGAAATTGTTTAAATCGCGTGACAAACAAACGGCAGAGCAACAGTGGTGCAACAACAATTATAAAGCGTCGAGAAACGATGAAACACTCGAGCCATAAAGTCTTTTCTTTTCTGCTCATAAACCGCGTGTACCAACAGCTAAGTGTTGCAAAAGAAAAGAAAGGCATTGGGGCTAAATAGTGACCTATAATTACGCACACGTGTTCATTGAGTGTTGTACTCGAACTTGACTCTGTTATACCCAAGCAGTGATGTAAGAGGAAGGAAAAAATAGGTTCATAATTTGCCCATTGTTTATCAAAGGTTTAATTTTCACTTTCTGTTGTTCGCACAAGGCGACTGGTTTCACTAAAACTAGCTTCTACTACGCAAATATCGACATCGTCGGAGTTGCATGGCTTGCCAAAAAAAAAAAAAACGGATCCAAAACGCAAAAAAAAAAAGATTATATTTGCGCTATCTTTGTGTTGTCTGTTTAAAGAACGTAAACGAATGCGAACATGCGTACACAAAGCGGCCTCCTGCGTGTACGTGTGGCGCACTCGTTCACGTCATGGTGCTAGGAAAGCGAGTTTCTAGGGTTTAAAGGGAGAAACATTCAATGCACGCTCTCAACAACAGCACAACAAAAAAACAATAGTCGGCCGCTGAAGTGGCATAGTGCAAATGGCGAGCACATCATGTAATTGGAAAGTAAACCTAAGTGCCAGCCAGGGAAGCTCCGACACTAGGAGCCAGTGATTGATCGAGCTGAAAATAACGAATGCCATTGTTTAAAGCACGGCTTTCAAAATCAGCCACGGAAATTTGATATGAATGTACAGGTAGTGGGAGAAAAAAAAGGAAAAGAGAAACAGAAAGATTTTATCGTGGCCACCATAAACGAGCTTTATCTATGTCGCGTAAATTCCAGTGTTACCAAGTGCTGCTTCAACTAAGTTCCGCTTCGTGTAAGCTGCATTGGAGAAGCAGGTATTCAGCGCCCATTCACGCTTTCTACAAAAAAAAAAAGAAATTCTAATTTCATGATACCTTTTCGATCCTCGCGCCAGAGAAAGAGAGAGAAGCAGAAGAAGGGAAGAAGGAGGGAGGTTAACCAGACAAAGCCAGGTTGACTGCGCCTACACTCGGGGAAGGGTATAAGGGAGCGAAAAATAGAGAAAAGTCAGTTGATTTATCAGTATGGATCGTGTCCACGTTGCCCATTAGGTGGCAACAGCGCAGGACGCCCTCAGTCACGCTGACACTCGAGCCTCTGTCGCTTAGATAATGAGCGCCTTGACAGCTTCCCAGGCAGACGTAGGTTGAGGTCAAGGCCCTAGAATCTTGGCCTCCGTTCGGGGACATGAATCCAAGCGGCTGAGCTAGGGCTGCCTTCAGAGACACTTGCTGACTGCCAGAGCGGCAGTAGTGTAAAAGCAAATGCCCAATTTTCTCTTCAGACCTAAAGGGATAAAACGCTACAAAATCTGCCACTGCAATCGGATGGGAATGCGAATTTGTGAACGGCACAACAGAGTTGTAGCATAGAACAAGGGCTCCCCAAAATCACGACCAAATGGTAGCAGCTAGCCGGACCAGCACGCACTTGAATCTAATGTTCTTCAGAGAATATTTTCAATAAGGGTGAAGTTTTCGCTGTCACCGTCTGCCCAAGCAGCACAGGTAATTGGCCCAATATTTGAATCGTATTGGGACAAAGGCCGGCCCTAGGTACGAAAGACGAAGATGGGCCATCCTGTTGAAATATTGGGCCGATTACCTGTGCTGCTTGGGTACTGCCTTCATATTGTCGCCATGCTTTCAGGTTGCCTGCCACCAACAGTCGCCTGCTGGGAAGACAGAGAGAGAAAGAGAGACAGTGGGAGGGGAAAAAGATATGCAGGACCTCCCACCGCCTCCTTTCCACTGCACATCCACATTGAAATAAGGGCAGCGAAAGATGAAAGGGGTAATGGAAGGCGTTTATGAACGACCGTGCCTAATAAGAGACGCCTACTAATTCCATGCGGTATGTAGCAAACAATGGAAGTTTAAGATGCCTCTAGACGTTTATCGTAAAAGAAAAAAGGAGAAAAAAAGAGCACCTGCCCGCAAAACAAAAAAAAGATATTTCATACGCAAAGTTTGGGCTACCATCCTGACTACTATCGCTCTGCCAAACTCCAGATTTTTCCACTTATCGACGCACCAGCAGCACTTGCGTCTCTCCTCCCCCCTCCCTTATGAAGGATGCAGTATACAGGAACTTTAACAAATTTTCAAAATTTTCTGGCAAGATTTAGCGGTGGCCTCGGTATTGGTCGGCATGCCGGATGTCGTTTCGTTGCTTCCAATGATGGCCTCGTGCGCATGCCAATCACGAGCGAGTTTTGAGCGAATGGAACCTGTAACGAGTTCCTCTCAAGGCTCGTGACTTTGAGGATGCCGGGGTGTGCTTTGTAAGGAGTCTTTCTCGATAAGCCTTGTCTGCAGTTGGCTAGTTGGTGAAACGAGAACATAACGAGAGAAAAAAAAAACAGCGTGCAGAATCAGGACGAAGAACAGACGAAAACACACTGACGTTCACGGAGTATCCTACGGGGAGGGCTCCGTTTAAAAGCTTTCGCTGCAGTTAACTATAAAGCTCAGGAAATGGTGCCGTAAGTTGGCATTGCGTATTTTCCTACCACGCCTTTTATAAGCCATTTTTGGCCCTGGAAAAAAAAAAAAGATGATTTTCTCCCTGTGTGCTCAAACTCCCACTTAACTCTAGACGTGATTTCAGAGCGTCTGTATTGGTTTAAGAGGGTGCAGAAGCCGCGGGAGACGCGTAAAGGGAGGCGCGGTGTTTGAGCATAGCGTTGCAGGCGCAACCAAAACGACGCCTTGAATGTCGCAATAGGCCGTGCTAAGAGCGCGAGAGAGGGTTGAGCTGGGTGTCCGAAAGACTTCGACGAGCTTGGCTAAAAAAAGAAAAAGAAAACGAAGAAAACTGGAGTCGGAGAGAGGCGTTCCTCCTCACCGGTCGGTGCAGCGCGCTAATCGGGGCCGAAAATCCCGAGCGCGCGGGATGCCGCGGAGGAGCCAGGCAGTCTGCTCCGCGGGCGAGGGCGAGGCATCGCAATCAGGAGCATCGGCACGCCGAGTGCCCCGAAGGTTAGTTGCGTCGGCAGCTACGCGGGCCGGCCGAAAAAAATCGCACCTTCCCTCCGCCGGACCAACGACCTCAAAGGAGCTCAATGGCATTCGTCGCACCCCCCCCCCCCCCCCCCCCCCACCACCATGCACGTATAGTAGGCAACCAGCCAGCTGTGTGGCGGTGTGCGCGCGGATCCCGCATGAAATGAAAAAAAAAAGAGTCAAACTCGGGGGCTCCTCAGCACGGTCGCCCGGCTCTCCGTTATATGGATACGCGCGTCGTGTGTCAGAATAGCCGTGCAAAAGGCGCAGACTGGGCAGCACCGAAAGTATTATGTTCCTCGCAACTGCCGCATACACTCGGGCCGTGAAAGGGGCTTTAGATTCGCTAGCACGCTTTAAAAGGCCGCGTTAGATGTGCGCTCCGCTAATATCTATGTTGGAGGGAACACAGGTTGCGCGCGGCACCTAACAGTCCCGTCCGATGATCAGATATGGCTTGTGCCTCCGGCGCGAAGGATACGGTTTTACGTCGTAAAGCGTACACGTTGGCGAACCCAGGCGCGGAAACGCTTTGGACACGCGGTGCGGACGGTTCGGTTCGTCCAGAAGCGTCGCCGTGGCCACGGTTAGTTTCTGATACTTACGACCCCAACCCTCCGTAAATAAAGAACTCTGTCTTTGAGGCTTATGATTCCCGGCAGTTTGATCTTCCCCGATGAATAGTCAAGCAGATTAATATCCGGTGGCCCCATAAAGGCGTCGCGAGTACCTTCAGGTATGCGGTGTTTGGGAAGCTCCTGCTTCATGTTATACACTGCGAAAGCTGCGAAGCAACTCTTAGTTACGCAATAAATTGACGAAGTATTAATCCGAAATCATTATATGTCCCATTAGCATAAAGCCGGCGTCCGTCGCCATCCGTGGCACGAAATTGAGATATCAGAACGCCAGTGTACGAAGGTCACAGCACTTGTAAGCGAACATGTGTAGTCATGAATGACGAAGCGGGATGTATGAAAGTCATGGGCCATGATTCACAGTCCTTCCACAACGTAGCATGACTCAGCAGTTTACTGCTTTCCCATTCTCTCGCATAAGCAGTCTCAAGTGTCTCTGCCAACTTTTTAAGTTTAGAGCGTTCAAAAGTTCACCTCCAAACCTGCGACCGCCGCCGGTTGGAACACATCAGCTTTCATCTGACCTTGCAAACATTGCCTCAAGAGGAATAATATTAGAAGCGCGAAATTATCGTGTGAAGTCTCCCACCTTTGAAGCACCTTGTCCAATGCGACGAAACATCTATGGCAGAGTAGGATACATTTCTCCAACCAAAAAACACCGTCCTGTCTCTACACTTGAGAGGTGACATCTGGAGATACCGGACAAGACGCTCTTTCCGACATTACCCGTTAAGACAGCGTCCTTAAAGAACTCAACGAATCTGCGGGTGCTTTGAGAACGCCTCTTTGTGCAGCAGCCACTTTTTTAGGGCGAGCTGCCTGAGTTACGGCTCGTATCCTGGCCACTAAACAGGACCGCGAGCGTGGTAACGGATCCTGCAACTGCGCTTCGGGTACACACAAGCTTTTGCAGAGCCCGACAAGACTGTGTCCCGGTGGTGTCGTATAGACGCACACACGGACGTCGTGACTCGCATCAAGAAGCGATGCGCGGAGAATTGCCAGTTTCTTTAGCGCACGCAGTCGTCCAGGGCGCTGCGCTGGTGACGGGGTAGACGGCAGACGCGGCAGCAGCAGCGCGGGGTGTCCGCACGTCGTCGCCGAATGCAACACGTGCTACCCGAAGAAGAGCTCGACGGGCGGTCGCTGCGTGCCGCAGGGCCCTCGGGCGGAGGAATGTCCCGATTTCGCGGTCCGCCGCAGACGCCTTTTCTTGCGGCTCTGACAGACGCCCCGGGGCGGCCGCTTAACATGAAGAGGAGGAGGCCGGCCGTTGCTGTCTGCGCTTGGCACCGGCGCGCGGTCCGGCCGCGGGGCGAGGATGGAGGCAGGGGCCCGTTCGAAGAGCTGCGCGCCACGCCGACACGCGTCGGCGATCTCTCAAAGGAGGCTCGGCGCCCACACGTGCTGCTTGAGGTGCGCGCTCCTCCTGCCGTGAGACTGCTGCGTCCAGCCCGTGGGCCTTAATGGGCGCATCCGTAACGCGTACGCAGCCAACCCGCCTCGCTGGGAGTGATCTGAGACTGAGAACATGCTTTTTCTCGAAACCAAGCTGGAACGAGTCGGCGGCGCGTTGAATTGAGGGGGTGAATGTCTTGGCGGTTGATGTGTATGTAGTGTGGTCCTACATATTGCGGAGAAGGAGTGCAGTGTCAGCGTCGGTCACTGCGCCTTACTTGCATAACGCGTTAAGCGGTGCGCCGCGGGTAGGCTCGTGGTATAATTAGGTTATGGCACGCAGGGTATGAGGGCGCTTGGAAAGAGGCAATGGTTTCTATGCCACTGCAACGGGCCTTCTTTGAGCCATCGCGCTAGGAGAGCGCTGGAGTGAAACACCAAGACGTTGATGGTAACACAACAACGGGTTGCGCATCTGCGCTTCCTCGTTGGCGAGCACTTTAACCGTGGCATCTCCATTCTCTCGTCTGCGAGGTTGCTTCCAGCATTGTCCGAATATCATCCGCTGAAATGGCGTAGAAACAGATTTTCGTGGTGGACATGATTAAGCAGCTCTCCCGATGGGCATGCTCGTTTTATTGATTTCATTACAACGTGGCGAACGTAAAGTGTCCGCGTCACACGATGAGTGCACTGCCCTCAACACAGCCCACAGAGACTCACTTTTACGTGTGGCCAAACATAGACAGTTAAGCGCCATGCTTCTGTTGTGTATATATATGAATTAGTAGGAAAAATGATTGTATTTCATCATACATGACATATGCGCCATTTGGACGTGGTACGATACTTGGGGCGTTAATCAGTGTTTGCCAGATTTCTCTGCGTCTAAATTCGTTTATTTCGTTACCCTGCTCCCACTCCGAAGCGCGTTATTTCGCTCAGGGAAAGCACGCGTGAAGTGACAACGTAAGGATCCTCAGAGCTGACCACGATGCCAGAGGTCTGTGATGAATCGAAGGATGAGTGCAATTGTGTTTCACTGCTCTATGCGAGCGTTGGAAACAGAAAGGGAAATGGCCGAAAAGCGAGAATAAATGCGCACTCGTCGTCCCGTCTCCGTATACACTCCTAAGAGGTAGAGAACATCAGTGCAGCTCTTGACCAAACCGAATGAATGCTGAAGACCGCAGTGCCGCTGCCTCAACCTTCGCCAATGGTGTAGATGCTTATTTATCTATGTATCCCTTTACATACAATTGAATTTGTCGATAGCTTTTGATGCTCGCATTTGCCAAGCAGTTAATGCGAGTATATGTCCCATCGACTCTCGATCTACGTACGCGTATGATCATTTCGCTTTTTAAAAGACCTGCCCGAAGAGAGCACCTGAACCCACGTGCTGGTTTCAGTTACCTTTCCTTGTGCGCCGCACTCGAAAAAAAATGAAAGTTGTTTAAATCTTTATCTCAAGGCAAAGAGAGTGCAACGTCCAGCTGCCGACTTGAGGTCGCAGCCAGCCTAAGAAAGCGCCTTCGCTCCGCGGCTCCTCCCGTAGAGACCAAACCGCCAGGCGTTGGCAGCGGACCGTGAACAGCTGGATCTTCGGGATGCGCTCGTTCTCATCCGAGTGCTTTGCAGACGCAGTTGAGCAAGCACCCGTTCCAGGCCAATATTAACGCATGGCCGGTGCGCAGTTCGCTCACATGGAACAGCATACAATGGCTGCCGCCCGGGGAGGAAAGGCCCATTTATCGTGCGCACCACGCCTGAGCACAATGCCATGCATGAATTCATTACCTGCTCGTTTTCCAATTATAGAACAAAAGTATGCTTATCTTAGCTCGCCGCGGAGGTAACTCGCTGAGACATTCGTTGAGCACAGCGCAAGACAGTGCGCTCTTATTCTGCCGCTTGAGCCTAGGGAGCATATTTAGGCGGTGACGCAGGAAGGACCCGAAGCGTTGCCCTCTTTTCTGGCCTTGACCTTCTCTGTTTTTGGCTTCAAGTGAAAAAAACAATTACCGCGGTGGCTCCTGAAAACCGCAAATACCCACAAGTGCTTACGTTTCAGAAGTCTCCTAGATGTCGGTGCTTAGGCTGCCCTGATAACTTTGTGCTCGCCTTCGATGTAGCCTTTAAGTAGTGGCGTCGCCGAAAAGCGAAAAGTGCCATCATGAGTTTTGTGGATAGTTTGGCCGACAGGAGCAGCAAAGCAGTCGAGGCGTGGATGTCGTTGCTGTGCCACCCAAGGCACGTGCTTCGACCAATGTTCCGGAAAGCGAAACCGACACACATGGGCTTAATCTGCAGTGGGTGCCGGAACTTGGACCGGAGGGGGGTTGGCTAGGGGAAGCGAAATAAACGGGCACACCCTTCCTATAGCTGTCCAACCATAAAAAATTAAAGCCGTTCATTTTTCCTGCTGATAGCTCGTGAGCCCAGTGAGCTATAGCTTGCAGGCAAGTGCTACAGCGGCAAAGCGTTGCATTAACACCCACTCCCGAGGCTTCAACATGGCTGTTGGCCTCATCGATCATAATCTGTTAGACAACTTTATGCCGCACACGTGAAAGCTCAAACTCATCGCCGTCGACTCAGGGACACTAGCGAAGCTTCTGGAACGTACGTTTGGTGAGTTGTTCGCGCCAGGCGCAGGATAGCAAAAGTGCAGATCGGTAAAGAAAAGGAAGGATTCGACTCTGGTCTGCTGGCGCATTTCAGAGCCAGCATATTATGGGATGGAGCTCGGCAAACAGCGCTTGTGTCTGCGCACTTGTCCTGTCTTTTCCGCGTTGCTACTGCGCTGTAGTCTTAAGTATACTCGGGAATTGAGTTCGCTTCCATGGTTGCGCACGAGCCCAAAGAAGTGTAATCACATGACTTAGACGAGCGAGAATCTAGGTGGCCTCACATCATTTTTCTAAGTACATTGTCTACCGGGATTTCAAATACTTTCCACAGCAGCATCTCCGAAATACAATCAAGCATGATCGGATCGGCAAGCGAGGGGCGACATTTCCTCTATTCTTTCTTATTCTCTCCGGACAAGTTACTCAGCGACGCCGACTAATTTCCTTTCCACCTTTTCCCATGTGGCTATAGCTTCACTCCACAGATCAACTGGCTTCTTGCTGATGTCTAGAATCATCGCATCACGTTCCATCGCACTCTGTGAGAACTAGAGCCATATCACGTTGTCTATCTTGACATTTTTGTGACGCCCACGGAGGAAGCATACCCAGAAATACTGGACAAGCGCACTTTATCAACGCGAATTTGTTTATAAACGCAATTCATTCGCATATCGTAATATTGGATTATAAGAATCAATACATCCGCGGGTCCCCCGTCGGGACGCTTGTAGTTTTAACGTGATAGCGTTAAGGGTTCCGTGCAGCTGAAAACCTAGCGTCGTCGTCGGCTGTGGCTACGGCAGCGTCTGCGGGACCGAAAAATTCCCTGAGAAGCAACCTAGTTGGCAGGTGGGTCACGTAGGCCACGTGACCTCGTGACCTCGTGACGTGATCCCAACCTGCCCACCTGATTGTGAGCAAACTGCCCACCTGGGCAGGTGACAGTTGAATCAACAATTGGTCGCTAGAAGTTCCTCGGGAAGAGCAGCCATTGTCTCACGAGCCCCACCGGTGGCTCTGTTGGAAACAGCCACCTGCCGGGGCGGTGGAGCATCGCTTAACCGCTGCACCAGGAGTGGTATGAGGACTCCCAGGGATCTATGAATGCAATGTAGAGAATGGCCAATTTCGTGTATATGGGTATTAAGCTATTAACGCTATCGCGTCATATACCCTTAAGGCGCAGCCGAAGTGCCCCCTGCAGTTTTTTTTGTTATTGATTGTCAAAACGCGCCCTATTGCTTTTTTATGAGAGTCTTGTCTACTCGGTGCGAGCGCGGAAGAAACTTTAAAAGCAAGATTTTGGTACGCATCGGAAGGTTAGATTATTCTCATTAATATGCTCATAACAGTATCTTACAGTATTCCATAGTTGCTGCACAATTAAAAGCGATGTCCAAGATAGCGGGACTTGCACATGCACATAACAATGCTGGAAAGCAGCAGCGCCTCCACCTCGAGGCCCACTCAACGTCCACGTAATCCACCGCAGTGGATGGGCAAATTACTGGCGCTAAAGCTGCCATTATTCCAGCTCCCCTCTCTCCTTTCTCGTATCACGATTTCGGATTTTACTTAAGCTTTGCGCTGCAGCTGTCCCCACTCGTAGTAGTTGCACTGGACGGGCGCTCGCACATCCCAACGCTCCTCAGAGCGATTATGCGGCGGCGCGATAAGTGCTACGTCGGTGCGGCGACAGTGCAGCAATTACGCAATTTTGTGGACCGTTATGCGCAACAATGCGGAAAGTATAAAAGGAAAGCAGGCGAACGGGACGCGTGCGCGCGCCACCCGTGACCGCATTCCACTCGTGACGAGGGGCGCGCTGTGCGTCGGCGCATGCACTGCGAACGATAGCGAGCGTGCGGGAGGGAGGGGGGAGGGGGGTAGTGGCGGCTCTAACGGGAGGTCAGGACAGAAGGCGCAGAGACACCCCTGCGGGCGGGCTGAGAAAGAAGTGAGGATCGCCCGACCGATCGACGCCCGTGTCGAATGGCCTGGCAGGGGGCACACGTATCGGGTATAGCGGTGTGCGCGCGTTGCTGCTCCGGTGCGCCAAACAGTAGCGCTAGAGACGGGAAACCGCGGCGAGCGTTGTCTGTTCCCTCGTTCGTTGCACCTCGCGCACGGTGGCATTGCGAGACACGTCAGACCTGCCTTCGTTCTGCGATTTCCTCGGTCTTGTGAAGGGGGGGTATAGATATAAAGAAGGAAGAGAAAATGGCCGCGATGCGCTCTGGAAATTTAAGAGCGACGACTGAAGATAAAGCCAGACTACATAGGCTTATCTTTAGCGGTTCTTTCTCAAAGCAGGTTCTTCTTTCTTGTATCTCGCGGTTTTCTATTTCTCGGTGTCCCGCTCTTTACTTTGCCAAGCGGCCTTCCTTTCATTCGTTCCCCTATTCCATTTCGGAGCCGTTTTGCAAGCAGGTTAGGTTACCCGAGGGCTCAAAGGGCTCGAATTATGGGTGCCGTGCACGCCATTGGTGCCATGTGCACGTGCGGAGCTGGGCGAAGGATTTGGGTATCGTTCCAGCCATCTGGCGCCTTTTTGAGAGAGAGGGAGGGGGAAGGGAGCACGAGAAACGTGTCATTTGGAGCGGGGACCACTGCACTGTGTGGGTGAGAACGGCCCTTCACCTAAGAGGTTGCGCAGAGATAACAAAAAAAAGCAACTTGTGGCATTCGGGAATAGAAGCGGGGTATATGGTGAAGTGGCCCGGTGAGAGTTACCTTTTGATATCACGTGTGGTGGCTCTGTCGTGTGAAGTGGGGTGCGTTCTGATTCCTGAGCTGAAGCTGGACTATAGTTTCTTAGTGCAGCCAGAAGCGCGAGAAGTTAATCTTACTGTCGGCAGTTCTTACGGTAGAGCATTAAATCAGATGAGAATTATACTAACGAATAAGGCATTTTGCTCCTCTTCTGGTCATAATTTATTACCGGGAAGCCAGCAGCTGCTGGCAGGCTGAAATCGTGACCTTTCTTTATGAAAGAAATATCGCTGATTGTACTACTGCTTCTCTTCGCGGCTTGTAACCCCTAACAAACTATTTAATTACCACAATAAGAAATTCCAGGGGAGCACTGGACATAATCCCAACGCAATCTGAGCTCAGCTATGTTGAAACGCCGTAAGGTTAGCAGCGTAGATAACCAGTTTCAAATACCCAAGCCTGCGTTACACTTACATATTCGACAAAATCTTCAAAGGCCGCGCGACAAATACGGCAGAGAAGTATGTTGTCACCGGGTATGGAAGTTCATCTGCGCCTTAGAGCTACATTTTTCTTCTTCTGTGCACCCAATTTGTGGTCTGTGTTCTATCCCGCGAAATTTTGCGGCGTTGTATTGTGGGCATTTTAACTACATAAACGGGAAATAAGTGCCACTCACAAGGATCAACTTGCAATAAATTCTTGGACGACAACTGCAACGATTTCTAGTCTTGCAACGCCGCATTACAAACTTAAAATGGCATCATCTATCTTATTTGCGGCAGAATGGCCTTTGGCGCCATGATGATGAGCGCCAGGCACTTCTGTCTGGTATACACATTTCGAACTGAACGACCTATATATCAGAGTGAGTTACGAACAGTAAGTTGACAGAAGTAGCGGACGTTATGGCTTGAGATTTCCTATGAAGATATACCGAGCTAGGCTTGTGCTACGCGAACGCTGCGGGCGCCTTTCATCGAGTTTGTGCAAGTCCGCTTTGGCGATCAGTTTCATACCCTTACTCGAGGAACCTTTTCATCGCGAGGAGTCGCTCGTAAAAACGACGAGCTCGACAGCTATCGTTCCGCCGTAGAGTCACTAGTATTCGCTCTCATAAGACCAATTTTTATGGCTAAAAAATCAACTCTACACATTGCTGGCGCCGTTTTGGACCGAGAGAATAGCTTCCACTGAACTTTCGCACACAGCTCCGACAGTTCAGGAACGCTGTATTCGGAAGTGAGTAGGTTACACTTTTCCCTCTTTGGTATTGCACAGAAGCTGAGAAGTGTGTGTTTAGCTTGCATTGATTTATCGGTAGGACACTTCTTAGTGGGATATTCGGAGGACACTTCTAAGATTACACTGGGGAAAGTCAGCCTACCGATTTTAGCATCGAACAGGCACGACGATTCAGAGCATATTCTGGGACCGCATTTTGGAGGCGTTCTTTTCTGGCTTTGTAGGGATAGCTACATTGCGCTAGCACTTCAAGCCTTCAGCGTGGCACCCCTTGAGCTTCGTGGCGGCGCCGTGGCTGGTCACGTGGTTGGTCACGTGGTGCGGAGCAGCTGCGGCGGAGAAACCGAGTGGTGGGAGGGGGAGTGGAGAGAGTGAATCCACGTCTAGGGACGAAGATGAAGAAGGAACGCTCAGCGAAACGCAGCGGGGAAAGACCGACTTTGCAGTTCGACTGAGCGAGTTCCACTCGGCCAGCTAGCTGTACCTATCGCGTCACTCCAGGTTTAAAGCACAGCCATTTTTTTCTCTTGTTTTTTTTTCGCTTTTGTCATTGGTTAGCCTCGCCATGGATAGCGAGCCACCGAAAGACCTTTCTTGCTATCTGTAAGGCGTCATGCCAAAGGCGTAAGCTGCCAAACAATGATGGGGAAAATAATTAAACAAGAAATTAATCGCTAACAAAGTATACGAATCGTGATTCATTTTGCACTAATTAAACTGAAATAGAATTCTTGGAGCTCAAGTATGCCACACTCAGGAGTACGCTTTATTTCTAATTGACCAAATATTTACTCGATGTAGCATCATTACCTTTGGAACCGCAGGAGGTGCTTGAAGACTATCAGCCAGAAGCTTTCAGAAGGTTAAGGGGAACATTCAAACGCAAAATCGTTTGTTTCCTTTCAAAGACCCAATAGCCAAGCGCGCGTAATTGTTGCGCGATAATAGTGACTGCGATTACACCATCTTGGGCGCCCCAATAATCGCTGGTACATGCACGCCGCCAAGCGCGAGAAATTGAAACGAGGCGGAGTACCATGGGCAGCTTTTCTCACGCACTGCTCTGGACGCGTTTTAATAACACTGCCATTGCAAAAATAAAAATAAGCTACAGGGAGCTTGTTTTGGCGTCGCAGCTTTCGATCGAAACAATCGCGCCTTTCTTCTGCAATGGTTAAAATTTAAATAACGCCAGCTAACTTGGTCACTGATTATGAGATAAAGAAAATACACGGGGTGACCGGCAACTCGCCAACTCTATTTATTTTATGTCATTCTTGCGAAATGCACCCGGCCTCTCTTCACCTTTCTTCCATGGTGCATGAAACGTTGGCAATGATGCGTATTTGGGGACGAACGAAGGTTTAGCGTAACTCCGCGCTCAGCGACGTGGCAGCCTTAACGTTGCGAATATCAGTTTCCCACGTTCCCGTTCAGTGCGTTCTCTAAAACTCAAGCATATTGCTCCCATTCGTTTAGTGCGTGCGACTATTCAAGGAACTAGCTCTAAGCGACAGCGCTGCAAATGCATTGGGAGATAGCACCTGACAGCCTCCTGCTCTGTTTGCCAGTACGCTGATTATGAAGCGACGGGTGGCCCGCCTCATTTTGCAGCGAGGTATGTCCGGGACGCTGGCGCGCGGCGGAAATCGCGACGGGAGCGACTGCACGGCGCGCAGCTCTCCGTAACCGCAGGCCTTTCCAAGTCCACGTTGGCTGAGTACACGGGCGCACATACCTCTTGCACAACTCGTTCGTCAAGCGCCCCTCTCAAGTGCCAAGTTTCAACGAGAAGTTGCCATTGCGACATTGTCGCAGCGCGCTGGCAGGTCTATCAATCGTCCGCGATGTTTAATCTACCCGCCGAGTGCTCTCGTACTTCGCAGATGGGAGATGAAGGAGCCTGGCTGCGTTAAGGAAGGGCCGTGTTGGGAGCCTCCTTGGTCCGCTTAATCAGAGGTCGGTCAGATGCGGTCTTGTAGTGGTATATTCCACGCTACGCGGACGAGAAGGGGCGAATAAAGAACAAATGGATAGATAAAAAACTGCCAAATATGCAGCCGCACTCCTGACAACCACTTAACCGTGAAAAATTAAAATAATAAAAAAGGACTTATTTTCTCGTCATTTTGATGTCTGCATGCGATAGAAATGAAGAATTATGTCCTTAGCCTCGTTAAAAAGTTTAACCGTGTCTCTTTTTTGCTCCATTTAAATGCCGAAGCCACAGCACGATGCAAGACGCCCCATATGACCCTCTGCGTCATCTGTCTACGTGAGAAACAGTTTGTTTTTGTAGAACCACACCACTGGAGCGCATTATTTACAGATAAACGGAGGAGAGTGGTACGACCAAACTACGCAGACGTGTGCGCAGTGGAAATGTGGAGGCAAGGTATACGTTAGCTGACAAATGCGGAGCAGAAAATCGCGCAGTGTTCTATACTCCAGGGTATCGCGCGTCAGACTACTTTTACCTGAGAAAGATTCGGTTTGCATCTGTCGTGATTTGCAACCGTATACTTGCATATTACACAAGCTCGAATGAAATCGGGCCTCATGTATGTGGGCCAGAGCGTCGCAAGACGTCTGAAGTAGCAACAGATACACTTTTTCTTTCTGAGCAAACAGTTTCCTGTGCCCCTCATGCAGTAGCGGCATGGTATATGAGTCCACTTCCGCCTGGAGAAAGAAACTTTTTCTTCTACGGCAATAATTACGGGTTGTCGCCGAGGAAGGCATTGGCTGGTCACGAACTAATCAATAACATTTTGCTGGATGCACAGGAATAAGAAAATACAGGGTGTTCTGGAGTTGGCGCACGCAAAGAGCATGCAGTGAAGAAGGTATTGAGGACTCGCCTGCTGATTACCAATTTGAAGACGGCGTGGCTAGGATGTGGTGGTATACTTCGAAGGAACCTCTTGCTCAGATCGATTAGGAAAATGTTGTGTGCCTCTTTGCACGAATGTTCACTGAAAGAGTGCCTTCTTGTCTTTGGAATGAAGTTACCATCCATGGAAGTTGGTAACTCAGATTCTTAACTCTCATGGCAGTTATGATTACTGACGAAAATTAATGGTTGTTTATAACAGCTAGTCTAAGCCGCTAAATTGAAATTTTCTTCGAACATTTGCCACACGGCGGTTTTGATGCGCATGCACAAACAATCGCAAGCAGAATCGAAACTCATCGTCAGCGTTTGGCTGCAAAACTCGATCTTAGAAGCGCTATTTTGGCGTTAGCGTATATACCACGACGAACACCAACATTTGAAGATTTCCACTGAGACAAGGCGAAGCGAGATGCCAGAAATTGCGAGAACGTAGATGTTGCGGATACGCCTATCCCTTTTGAGAACTAACTTCTTGATCGATGTCGCACTGTTCGTTTGGCCACTTTTACCAACTGCGTCAGCGTGGGCCGTCGACAGAGGCAAGCACGGATACATGGCAAAGAAAGAAAAAGAAGTTAACTCTCTTAGTAACTCACGAGCCGCACTAAAAATTAAGGCCGTGCCTGGCGGCTTCTGTAGATTATTGCTTTGCCTCTCAGCGAATGAGTAACCCACCCCTTGTTGGCTAACGTTAAGCAAAGCGGTGGGCGGTCAGCGCTGGGATTACTTTTTACCGCTGTTTTAAGTTCAGCGACTGAATTAGTCTCTTGCACACATTTCTGTTTATTTGCATAGGCAAGGCAACAGGCCTCTCTATACAAGCATTCTTGTATTGACTTAGAAGTTGTGGGGCGAACATGACGCTGTCTTGAATAATAACATTCACAGCGCAAAGACAAACACGGACTTGAGGGGAGACACCACAAAGCGCTTTGTGGTGTCTCCCCTCAAGTCCGTGTTTGTCTTTGCGCTGTGAATGTAAGCATGAAGTACCAACTCGCCCAGCAACTGATTTGAATAATAAGCTCAGCAAAAATGACTAGGAGTTGTGTATCTCAGGCCCGAATGCCAACGAGAAAAATTTTCGCACATGGTCACACCACTAATAAGAGCCTTCATCATGACACCTGCATCCATAGCAAGGTGGTGGTTTATTAGCTTGGATGAGGGACAGTTGAAAAAAGATCATTCAACTTCTTTTGCCCCTCGTCGTAGCCATATTCCGGCCAAGCAGCGGCCTCAATATTGCCGTAGTCGGCGACTCGGGGCGGGAGAAAAATGAGTATGAAACACGACGCAATCAAAACAAACAATTGTCTACTATCCGGACCGTGGTTTTCATTACTTCCCTTCGGCTTTGTTCATGAAAAGGAGAACAATGAAAGTCAGAATACGAGATTGAAGCAAGAAACTTCGGACGCAGTAGAAAATTACTCTGGGAAAACAGTTTGTAGAAAGGTGGCGGTACGGGCTCTTGCCGGTTTTCAGTTGTGCACACTATTTCAGATCTGCAACAACTTTCCAAGGCACGATTTTTTGCTAAAATCGAGTTGCTCGGTTTAACTTTAAAGAACGGAATTTCCGAAAGGTGAAATAAAGCTACTTTGTTTGCTGTCCTTTCTTATATTAGTTTAAGAAAAATGACAGTCGTAAGGTCCTGCTTGCCGATAACATTGCAGCACACGCAAAAAAAAAAAAAAACCTCCTAGCACTCTTCTAGGTTCCTAGATGAAATTGTTTACTTCTCTAAACGCGACAAAGGCACTTGGACAAAAAGCTATTTATAAAGTAGCTTGAGCAATCCCGAAGCCCTTTACATGGCAACAAACAGCATACAACTCTCATAAATAATAGAACATGGGCTAAAACTGCTGAAGTGACGTAACTTCAATGTGTCATATGTAGAATACATGCAAAGCATGTTTACCAATGAAGTCAGATTGAAATAGAACAATGTGTCAAACAAGAAAAAGCACAAAAGCGCATCAGTTTATCAACACTCATGAACAGAATGCGACTGAGCATTCCTCAATTAAAGACGACCTAAATACAAAAAAAGGTTAATTAGCAAATAAAATAAACGTGATCTCTGAGTTAACAGAGACCGCAATGCGGAATTTGCTACTCACAACTGCGATACATTGAGGACGATAAAAAGTACACGAGACAGGATATTCAAGAGAAAAACTGTCACCACCCATCACACAAAATTACAAGATATTTTTCTTCGGATCGGTATTTTCGCACCACCATTCATTTGAGTTCATTCTGTCATAATCGGATAATTTGATTAACCACGGCGTCATGAAAATCGGCTGAAGCCATTGGCTGGAAGGCCTCCTTTCAGGGCTATCTGCCTCTTGTTTCTTGAGTTGTGTCCGAGTATAGGAACTAAGAACTTCATCATTTGCCTCTTGAGCGTGATGTGTTGTCCATTTCTGTTTTTGACGCGTAAATCTGGGGGGAGCTGTTTTGTTATGAAGATGTAAGTTTGAGGCGGAATTTACTAAGGTGCGAGGTCAGAGATTTCATATGAAACAAGATATGATATTGTATCAGTTTGCTTACGGGTGGAATACTGTGTACAATAAATAACAGTGGCCTATGCACTAGTAATCTGCAGATGAAATAATACGAGTGGAGTGTTTTTGCATGAGAAGAATCTGGTTTACATGCGTACTGGCTGCGGCCACCAAGAAAAAACGGCAGTAAATATGAGAGTCAAATAATGCATGGCATATCATTTTATTAGTTTCTACAAGCAATAATAGCGTCATCGACAGGTGATACCTACAGTTCTTAAGATGCTCGGCAAAAATGGCGGCTAGACATCTGTGCTTGATGGCGACCTCAATTGCTATTGGATCCCAGGGTTAGCGGCCAAGTAGTGGATGTTTTGTGGCTTACTGAGCGGAAAAAACATTTGGTTTAGATTTTGCAGTATTGACGTATGAGTAGTTCATAATGAAACAGTGTCGCAACTTTTAGAGAACGGCATTTTTTTTTACAAGTTCTTAATTTACTTGCAAATCTGCTGGGAAAGAATAGAGTAGTGTTATCGGCATGGCCATATCTTTAATCTTCGCAAGGTCATACATATAAAACATAAAAAGGGCCTAATGCACTTATTTGAGAAACATCACACTTAACATAATCAAAGGAAGATCACAAGCCGTTAATACTAACACATTGTTGGCGTTTGTCGAGGAGAATGTCATAAGCTGCACGCATTTCTGCTGACTCCATACTGGTGCGATTTCTCTTGTCAAATGTTATGATTAATGCAGCCAAAGTATTTACTGAAATCAATGAACGTACAAGGTTAGCAGTTTTTCTTATATATTTCGTAATATGATTTCTTTTTTCATTGCCGATTCCCTACGAAACGGACGCCAATCCTTCTCCGGTTCATTTTTACGACGGCTTTTCGCAATGAGACCGAGAGTTTTATTCGTTGCGCCGGGTTAATTCTCACTCGCAACTTCAAAACAAAACAAAACTAAACAAAGTGCTCGACTGCGAGGCGGCCGCATCTATCGACAAAACAGTGCCGGTAATTCGTGCAAGTAAAGAACAAGCGCGATTCTACTTAAATAACATGCGGCCGAGTCCTCTTCTCTGAACGCGATGCACAGCATTGAGTTAAACAAGACCACACAAAAAGGACCACTTCGAGAGACTGTGGATGAGAGGGTTTTTTCTGCATCTATCTTAGCCTTGGTAGAGTCCAGCTACTTAAGTGGCAAGTGTACGTGTTCCAAACTTAGCAGGCTAGCCACCCAACTTAATTTGTAAAAGTTGTCTGCCGAAATGTGTGCTGGAAACAGCCCGTATTCGTTCGCTTGCCGTCATGTTATGTAGTGCGGCTTATTGTAAATAATGGGGAAAATAATACGCATAAAATAGAAAAATAGGTTGCCGGCGAGGACTGGTTGTGTTTGCAACTTCCTCAACTGCTATGCCTATAGTAATTGATCGCATTTGGCACCTGTAGGCACTTATAGACACTTAACGCTCTTCAATCACTAGCCAGGACTGTTGCAGAACTACTGAATGCATTGACATTTTAATGCGAAATCATTAGATGTCTCATCTGCACGAAAACCCGGCGTCACCCAAAACCTGGCGAAGCTCGCGATTGGCCGAAACAGTGTGACGCCATCAAAGACAGGAACATACGTAATGTTAACCAGTAATATTCAGTACTAGTACTTACAACTGCACCAACTACAAAGGAATAGAAGGGAACTGGAATGCAATTAGAACAGAATTGAAATAGAATTGGAATAGACTTAGACTGGAATTGGAATAGAATTAGAAAAGAATTGCAGTGCTGTAGCATTACTTGCACGTAAGTTCCTTAACTGCTCCAAGTATTTTTATAAGCTTTTCTAAGATTTCAGGTCAGACGTTTGAGACACAAATCTTCCTTTCCAAAGGAACAATAGCCTTCTTATTCTGCTCAAGCAAAAATATCGCACAGAACGACCATAGGCTGAGTCTGAAAGCCGAGCTAATACTGAATGCTCGATAAGCACTTCAAAGGCTGCACACACTCAGAAAAAAAAACGCAGCTGAATCAGGAGCTGATTTATGATTCACGCGTGGAAGGGACGGTTAGAGGAGGGGACGAAGGGGGGGGGGCGGTTCCATTTGAACCATGCAATGCTTGGAGATTTTTTAGCGGAAAAAAATAGGGTTCAGCATGGTTCTTCTTTGTAAACTTTCTCGTTTGAGTCCCCCCAAGCCCACCTCTAAATCTGCCCCTGAGCTGAACTGCTTTTGCAAAGAAACTTCGCCCTTGTCTTGACCACAGCCATTTTTTTCCGCTCGCAGTTCTTCTACCTCGCACTGGCCTTCGTGGTCCTTCTGGCGGCGGCGCAGAGTGGCGTCATGGGCCAGGAAGAGCAGCTGCTCATGCCCTGGGACCAGTACCGTACCTCGCCGCTGCTGGAAGCGCTGCGGGGCTGGATCCGGCGGCCTACGTTCACCTTCACCCGTCCCAACTTCCTGCCGGCACTCAGCGCTAACGCCATCAGGCTGCGACCGGGACTGCAGCAGGTATGCTCGGAGCAGCCCACCGGAGGCGAAAGCTTTACGCCATGCAATTTGCACGAACTTCCAGTTCGTGAATGTGACGGTCGAAAGATAATTTTGCGTTCATTGCAAATAAGTTTTTGATACGCCAAGTCTGAATAACAGACTTGTCACTGAGTCAGTCACATCTATATTTCGTCGGATAAACCGATCGGATTGGGTCTGGCTAACAGCGAGTGGGCTCAAGTGTTTGGACTCAACATGAACGATTGGCTTAGCAAAACGTTATTGCGTCTTTTCAAGTTAATTCGAGACTAAAAGACAGTGCAACATCAGTGAGCAGGGCACGTGACTCGTAAAACGGCAATCGAAAAGAAAATTAAGCCCTCAAGCTCTCAGATCAAATGCTATTGAGAGAACGGTTCTGCACGCGCATACAAGGCTCAAGGTGTGGTCCATTGTGCGCAGGTCAGCCCAGCAACAGTGTTCACCCGCTGCCGGTGCACACAAGTTCATTGCACGCGCTCTCCTTTCCCTCTGCAATGTGAACAGAGCACTTCATTCGGGAGAGAAGACTTTTGGTAGCCATTTGGTGCTGAGTCGTTCGTTACGCAGCGGTGGCAGCGACCTTTGTGCGGGCTGCTCGAGGAAAGCAACCCTTGAGAAGAGTCGAGGTTTGTGTTCCGCATTTCGAAGGCAGTTTAAAACGGGACACTGCTCAGCGCTACTTAAAGATGAAAGATACGCGCAGGAACTGAGGCGGGGTAACAACGCCAGACACGAATCCTCAGTTGTGGGCTGGCTCTTCGTGCATTTATATAATCGGCTGTATGAAGCGGGGTAAAAGCGGCGGGAGAAAGGCCTCAGTAGGAATATTATCTTGGTGTTGGTTCTTTCTGGCGAGGAGCACCTTATATGCAACAACAGACGCCATTTCTTACGAGAAGCGATATGTAGAACTTACAATATAGGTCACGAGTTATCGGACGTATTTAATGGTGAGTGTATCCTCGCTTCTGCCCACAATTTGTTAATTGCGGCGTTTTCCGTCCCGAGGCGACTCATTAGCAATAAGGGGAGCGAGAGGCTCCGGATTAATCTAGACCACTTCGGGTTATTTATTGTGCGCTGACTTCGCACAACAGCCGAGCGCTTTTTGCGTTTCGCTTCCATCAAAACGTGGCCGCCGGGGGCAGGGATAGATCCCGGCTCATTCGGTTCAGTAGCGAAGCCCTCTAACCAGTGAGCCACCGCTGCGTGTCGCCCACAGTTTGAGTATCGTTATTCTTGCCCTGTGAATATTTACAGGTCACGGTCTGAAATAAACCGTTACCTCATTCTGTTTCATCCCAAAGGGAATCACTTCACACTTGTATTGCATGCTGCACTTTGGGTGCCCGGTGTAAGCGCCATAAACATGAGACTGAAAAGCAGTTCCGCTAAGAATTCCGGCGGTTCACTGTTCCTTGAGAGGGATTGCGGAGTTTGTTGTAGTACACACTTACTTACAGCACGGAGTGCCGTTCACCCACCCACGGAGGCAGCATTCGTTAGAGCTCAAGTCGCCTCGACGAGGCATCAATAATAAATGGTTAGTTTCCTCGTTAGCGTATATGTGCAGCTCCAGATGGCTGAAAAAAAAAAACGTCTTCTGGCCAGTTAACAACCAAGTCAGATTCAGCTGGCTAGTTGATAAATGTAGACGTATTCCTGTTGTTAGTTCAGGGTTAGTATTGAAAATCTTTGTCCTGCCTGCTTCGTGAACGCCGAAAGCGCAAGCTGTACTATGCTACCATGTTAAACCGCTGTAGTGGTGAGCACCACGGTCTTGTCCGCAGGTCTTGCCGCGCTGACCCGCGTTTCGAATGTACCGCGCAGGTGCTGCGCCCCATGCTCCAGCGGCCTGCCATCCAGAACATGATCCGACCCGCTCTCAACCTGCGGCCCGTCATCGCCACCGGCATCGCCAACCTGGGAAGCCTCATTCGGCGGCCCTTCCTAAGCCTGGAGGAATGACGCAGGCGTCCGCATAGCCAGGCATCCGCGTTGGGAGGCATTGTGTACTCTCCCGCACCCCCATTATGGTGAGTCTCAGCGCGCCCCGCCGATGCACCGCTGGAGCCACCAGTTTGCCTCTCCTCATGACGTGCCAACAAAAGCGTACAAACTGCGTGCCACTGTTGGTGTAGCCAACTTTTAAAAAAAAAACATTTCTTTCAAAAACAGGGACTAGGTCTAAATTGGACGTGCGTCGGTGCTTAGACGCCTATACACATGTCGTTCCTATTTACGAGATGCCTTACACGCGTTATTGATGTATGCACTATTTTCATCATTACGGTCAGTATGTTCATAACAGGAAGCACAACTTATATTATTAAGACATGTTGTTCGCCTTTTTTGCCGGAACTGTAAGTAACTGTATTTTTTTTTTTGCTACATACCTGGCGGCAGCTGAGTTTAGAAGAGGAAAGCAGGTTTACGTAACGAGGCCTGGGAAAGGTTAAGAGGGCTTTGACTTAATACGATAAAAATCTGTGCTTTGCTCATGGTTTCCTCTTTTAGGGGGATTGCTGCAACTAGCGCGCTTTGACAGTACTCGAACCTCATTTATATCGCTTTGGACAGACCACATGGTTCGGCAGAGGAAAATTACTTGATTTAATATTATATGGGAATTTCCGCTAACTGCTTTAATCAAGAGCGAGAAAAGTGCAATGAGAAGCGTCCAGTTTTCTGAGATAATTTCACCAACTTCTCTCTATACAGAAGAAACAAAAGTGGCGCAAAGACAGGCGTTGCACAAAATATACGAGGTTCGGAACAACGGCTTGCCGGTACTCTTCCCCCCGAGATTGTCCGAACGCGAGCAACATTTTGCGAAACGGCGAAACGATACAAGCAGGGTCTCGAGATCAAATTCGGACACCACTTTAATCGCCCGGGGAACGGGCGCGAGAATAAATAACAGCTTCATCACGGCGTTCGTGTACACAGGTCACGTAGAACTCGGACAGCCAGCGAGACGCGAGTAGGCACTCGGGGACTACCGGCGTTGATCGGTTCCGGCTTCTTTTGTTACTTGTCGGGAGGGGACCGGGGCGCAACACAATAAGGCAAACGTCCGATGTGTATGCGGGGCATTATACGGCGTCTCCATGCGGCGCATTACTCTCTTCGCTGAAGTTCGGCTGAAACTATGCGGGGCGGCTTCGAGAGAAGTGTTTCATTCGCGGCCGGAAAGGATTTGACCTTTTTTTTTTTCCGGCTCGCAAGTAGTGAGCAACCTCGCCAGAGTGGGGGTGAGATCGTTACCGTACAATGGGAAACAGCGGGAGACCAAAAGAAAAATAACAGCAGCAGCGAAAACGGAAAGAAAGCGCGCCGTCCTTGACAGAGAAATGTAAGCTCGGAACGAGGTCACACATATACGCACAACCAAGTCCGCGCGGGTGGTTTCCCCCCGTCGTTACACGAAGGAGAAAAGGCTTGTGCCAGTCGACCTAGAGTTCCCGAACATTCACACGTCATAGGTCTTGGCGTGTGGCGGGTGTGATTCGGCGTGACCGCGATTAAAACACTAAGCAAATACTATGGCAGTCGAAACTGCCGCGGGCAAGGCTTGCGTGACTGCGTAGACGCCTATCTGTCGGAGAAGTGAGCCGAAGCGCTTCCGCACCAAGTTAGGACTGTCGATCGATATCAGAACATTTTGCCCTTCGCGCAGCAAGAAGCGCACATCATGCGCCTTGAAACACGCCTCGGAAATGCGCGGCAGATGGGAACAATTCGGAATCCCTACTCTGCGTCGCCCTTTGATCGGTCGCCTTCACTTGCGTAGGAGTGCGACTTCGTTGCTGCTTGACGTCGCCGAGACATCCAGGCGGCGGGTGTTCCGTTCCCTCGTTTTTCCTCCCTCGAGCCGGTACTCGAGGCGCCGCCGGCAACTGTAGTGAAAAGAGAATGACTCGTGTCCGCCTGCATCTTTACAAGAATGACGACAGGAACGGTTTTCTGCCACCTCGTGCGTGTGAAGGAGCAGTCAGGTCATCTTGTAACTTTCACGTGCGCGTGTCCCGCCCCCGCATACAGATATATTCTTTATTCGTCCTCGTCTTGTAACATGTTCCAGAGCTGTGCGTAATAAAGGAAATTATTTGGCCGCTTTGTTTAAGCTGAGGGAGATAAGAGACATGACGCGATTAGGTATAGCGTCTAATGTCAGTTTTAGGACGTGGGCCCATGGACAACGCTTCCGCTAGGGGCAAAAAGGTGTTCTTGCTCTGACTCTTTGTTACCTTTAGGCCACCGCTAGTTTCCTGCCTAAACTGGAGAAAAATGATGCCGATGATTTTATTTTCAGGACGCTAAAGAAGTTTTCCATAGAGAGCCATGAGTGAAGTGTCTTTATTTTGCTTGAGGTTGAAGTTGAAGACCCATTTTTCGTAGCTTTTTTTTTTTCGCCCAGAGAAGCTCAGCACCAAGTCAGGGGCTGAGTAACTGGTCTTTGAGTAATTACGCTAAATGTAGAAAAAAAATGAAAAGTAAAGCAGCCTCTGAAGGAGGAAAGTTAGCAGTCATTTAAAGGGGCCTTTTTTTTTCTTAAGCACTGGAACGTGATTATCTATACGAAGTCATTATGAACCGCATAGACAATGTGAACGGAGCATTCTTCATATCGCCTCAGCAGCGCAACAGGAATGGGGACGAAACGGAAACAGCAGATAAGCGCTGTCTGTTGTTTTCATTTCGTCCCGTCCTTTTTGCGCTGTGGAGGCAATATGAATAGATACCAATTTGCCTAAATTTCAGCTTCTTACTCAAGAAGCATTCTTCATTCTGGCCTTGCTTTCCGACTGTATATATTCGAGCACTATTTTAATGCACGGAGAGATTTTCTACGATTATTTTAAATGCCTGAAACCGTCTGAATTTTCGTCTCACTTTTCCAGTGGAGTCTGACAAAAAAAAAAACAACAAATAAACGGAGCATGTGACTCAGGTCTTAGGTGTTGTGCTTGCGGGAAACGCAATTGCAAATTGTTCAACAATCGTTCATTCCATGCTATCCCGGATGACGCAAATTATGAGCGCTGAATTAGCCGAAGCTTTGAGGGCAGTGTACAGAAACCAGTGCGGTAATATGTACAAACTATAAAAACGGCGAAGTGGCTGAATGATGCACGACCTGTTGCGATTAAATCTCCTTTATCCGCGTGTAGTACAGCTTTGGAAGACAACATTTATACAGAGCATAAACGATGGAGAGCAATTAAGCGGGAAGTTAATTTGCACGCTGCAGCCTAAGAACTGCGAGAGGCACACCTAGATATTTTTGTTCACTAGCTGATGCTATATCTGTTTTATAGAATGATTGTTTAATGGACTGCTTGATTGAGCCAGTCCTTCAATGACTAGGTGTTCCACTTTCCATCTGTCTGCTCTGCGCAGGTTCCGCTGGTTAGGAGCCAGACCTCACGCCTCATCAGCCTCGACGCAACCTCGGGCGGCGCAAACTGTAGAACAACTCGCGCATCGTTTCCGGGTGCTGCCTTACCTTCCTCATCCAAGCGCATATGTACAGTTCGGCGATCACCGAGAGTGCCACTGGACGGGCCCCCGGTGGTTGATTATTGTTTTCGCTATGTTTTTCCCTCAAATCGCGCCACTCACAACTCCAGCGCGTATTTACCCTACGGCCGGACCACACTTCAACCGACCCTTTTTTCCAGATAACAGTCACCCCACTAATTTATTTCTTGAATGAATAAAAACACATGTGTACACGCCGTTTTTATCATCAAAGAATGAGTCTGTTTTTGTCGTGGCCGTACGTGTGAGGGCGTTTTCAAGGGACTAGCTGGTGAAATGTTGTTCGTGCCAGAAATCCGTAGTTAAAATGCATGTTATTTTGGACGATGACGCGGTAACATCAGAGAAAGCCCCGTGCACGCATATTGGCAACGAGAATTGCGCCCGTCGGTGACTTCTTGAGATTTGATATAGTTACTTGCATAAACCCTCAAGCCGAAAAAGTGTTTAAAAAGTGTGGAGTTTTTAAAGTTAAGCAACGGCTTCAGTGAACCGGCAGCGGTCGATAAAGGAAGGGGCATGAGCTTATGACCATGCGAATTTATTAGCTTGACACTTAGGAAGATCACCGCGGCAGCACAACGTAGGATACACGTTTGGGAGGCCACTCTTTGGGCAGAGCGTGTAAAATATTCTCGGTAAGTGGCTCAGAAGAAAAACACCCTGATGATGATCACAAGCCTGGTACATGCGAAGTTCATTCGCAACTACTGCATGCCGTTTCTTTGAGCACGATGCACGAAGAACCAGAGGCGCATCAGCCGTAGAAGATTCGTTTCGTCGGGACCACGACTGATTATATCAGCTGCAAATACTCAAGAGCAATGCGCTCCATGGGCGGGTCCTACCGACGGAACGATTAGAAAGATGAAGCGGCGCGCTTCTTCTGTCTAATCGTTCCTTCGTGTGCGTGTTTCCTTTTTTTTTGTCGTAACCGGTTTAGCGCAATCCCCCGCCCATTGAACAAGCAACTAGCCCCTATTAATGCCTTGCTAGGATACTCCGCGGTGCTCAATGCCATGGCAGTGTGTGCTTGTAGTGGGAACCAAGAGGGTCTGTAATGCCTTGTAGCGGCAGTGCTGAGAAATGGTGAGCTTTAAGCGGTTTGCAGAAACAGTCAGCAGCGGCAGAAAAATGAGCAATGGCGCCAAGAACTGTCAAGCAAAATTAGCTCTCAGAAGCTGCAAAACAGTAAGAACTTCTTCATAGAAATTTCTTACCTATGACGACATATTTACAGAAATATAAGGAGTCAGTGCTCAATTTCACGCGAAAACATCGTCCGGAACAGAAATCAAGGGCTCTTGGCGCACAGTACACCGGCTGAAAAGGCAAGCATGAATTCGAGCTGAGGTAACAAGTTGGCTGAGGGGGAAAAAAAAAAAAAAACTCGATGAAACTCAAGTAGGTTCGGTGGTACAAAGGTCCTGCTGCGTTATAGCAGGGGGCAACGTAACTTGCACGGGGCCACTGACTCTCGTGCGAAGCCCGCCCAGTCCGGATCTCTCCGGCACAAACCGCTTTCTCCTCCAGGGGCGGCTGGCAAAACAGTGCGCGCGTGCACGCTGGTGGAACAAAGCTCATCCCATTGGCGAGGAAACCCTTTCT
Source organism: Amblyomma americanum (assembly GCF_052857255.1). Classification (NCBI taxonomy): domain Eukaryota; kingdom Metazoa; phylum Arthropoda; class Arachnida; order Ixodida; family Ixodidae; genus Amblyomma; species Amblyomma americanum. The sequence continues at coordinate 325,518,235 of NC_135497.1, read as the reverse complement.
TGCCTTCGACGTCCATGCACTCCTCGTCACGAAAGCGGCCGCCGCGGGCCACGGGCATGCCGAAAGTGGGAACCGGTTCAAGAGCGAGTTACGGAGCAACAGCTGGGCCGAAGCGCGCTGCCTAGCGCGCCCCTTTAACTCCTCCTCTCTGACCATCGCTTCGTGTTTCAAAACTCGCTTCTCGGCTGCTTCCGAAGATTCGATCACGGAAAACGGATGACAAGCGTAACATTAACGTGGGAACGTGAGCCAGGGGCGACTCGCAGCATACCATTGAGGGCCGTCTTTAAAGAATATGAAAGAGACACTTGGCCAACAAAAGTTCAAGACAGTGCCGTAGAGCGCGACCTGGAGAGGATGTGCAGCTCGCGGTCATCATAGCCCCTCCCTGCTGGTCTGGGGCATGCGGTGGTCCGGGGGTTCTACGTCCTCATAGAGGGGACGCTGGTCGAGAAACACGAAGCAGTGGCGTTCGGTGTTGAAGTGGCCCATTTTGTTTATCTTGAGCTTACTGACTCAGCGGACCGTTCTTTGCCGATTGACGTTGCTCTTTCCTGCACTCTCAATTCCGATTGTATTGTAGCCTTGCAGAAAATCCACCGAGAGAAACTTCGACTGCCTTTTTCCAGGCAACTGTTTCCTGCAGTGTAAGCGTAAATATTCAGCGTCGTGAACCGGCAACAACGCCATCTGCAGCGGTAGGACCAACTTGCGACACTTCAGGACAAAGGAAAACGGCTTAACAAGTGTTTTTATGCTGCCTGACCAGTTTCTGCTATAGTAGGCTTTAGTTTCGTCCATGCTACGGCAGGCGTAAGCAGCTCCTCCTCACCGCACAGAGAAAAGCAGGCTAGTAGCCAGTCTAAGTATAGCGTACAAGCGCTTACGTGCGCTATGCGCAAGCACTGTGCGGGGCGTTACGCTGTGCGTCACACCGGCGCTTTTAATTTAACGCACGGAAACACGAACGAAAACTGCAGCAGCGACATCTGGTGTCGAAATAAAAAAAATATTTTCTGCCCTTTTTTTTTTACACGAAAGCAAGGACCAGGTAAGTCGTACTGTACCGGTAGCCAGTTCAGCCTATGGCTGTGTTTGCGCGTTCCCCTCCCGAAGAAAAGCTAAATCATCCGCAAATACAAACCGTTGAAGAAGAGCGGGCTTTCTTTGCGCTGTACTAAGTACAGTTACCATGGAAACACGTCAGAAGAAGCATCAGTGCAGCACAGGTGACCCACCTGTGATAGTGAGGCGATCACATGAGAGAAGAGAGAGAAACAACATTTATTGTCAAGAACTTGTTGACTTTAGGCGGCTGGACCTCAGTGTGACTCCCGTACAGGGGTGACTTCCAAGGTCCAGCTAAAGAGAGCTTCCTGTGTTGTCCGTCCGTGCCTCATTAGCATACATGAGAGAAAACGGCTTCTTTCACGGCGTCTTGGTACCAACGCGTTCGAGATACTTTCTTAAACCTGTTCTTTCCTTTCCCGCACGTACGAGCGCCGGCCAATAGGGACATTATATGTCCGGGTTTATCGTGCAGGAACAACGCAGCATGCTAAGTACATGAAAAAAAAGCGAGGGTTTTAATCAACCCACGAATGTATCCCAAGGTTGGGTAGCAGTCCTTGAGGGGCAGGGATCGGAAACCTCTACGAAATTCTGGCTCCATCTAGTGTTACGTTGCGCAGATCGTGCACGGCGAAATTCGGGAGGAAACGACGCGAGCTCCGTGGAACGGACAAAATAAGAAGAAAAAAAACGAAAGCCGATTAACCAATGAGACAAGTGGCATGGAGGGTACCATGCAGCGCTCTGGTTGACGAAGCGTAATTACCAGCCGACCAGCGTCCCTGACAGTTGAGCGTGCTTCATTTCATGCAGGGATAAATGTAAACATCGGATTTCTAGTTTTCTGCACACAGGTGCCGGTATGAAAGAAGCTTGTGTGGAGGTTGCGCTCTGCACGATTGGTTGGGGTATGCAAATTAAAAAGGAAACTGTGAACCCCTTTGTAGGGATTACGGATAGGTTAGTTTCACTACGTAATCGTAGCGTGGAGCGGACGAGCTTAGTACTAAAGCGCCTCAGTGGAGCATATGCGATTTGCGCCGATCATTGCTGCAGCTGGCTGGAAGATCATGCCCATAAATTCTGTGCGAGCGCATTTTTTTTTTTCAAAAGGAAGTTGTTTATGAACACAATTTATTTCTCATATGGCAATATTGCAGCATGAAAATCAATATACCCGCAGATTCCACCTCGGGCAACTTGTACTTTGCAGCTAGTTATTGCCGAAACCGCACCCATTGGCTTTCTATGGCAGTTTGAACTACTGTGCGTGTGCGCAGTACAAGCTTTAAAAGCAAGATTTTGCTACTCATCGGAAAATTAGACCATTCGCATCCATTCGCTCATAACATTCTCTTACTATGTTCTACAAGTGCCCCACAACTGGAAGTGGTGTCCAAGAAAGCTGAACATGGCTTCATGCTTTGTTCAAGAGCCGTGTAAGCACGCGCCCCATCTCTATCCTCTATGCCTGACGGCGATGCGGTGCTGCGAAACGAAAGATATGGTACATTGAGGCCAATCGGGATAGGCCACTCGGGGCACAGAAAAATGCTTCTATATATTGCGCAGCGCTGAAAGCTGTGAAAGGAAGCTTGCATCACTACACCTTTGTTAGTCGTCATTCTCAATGCGGGCACCGTTGTCGTCGGTGACTGCAATTTTTACGCTGCATTGCATGCGTAAAATATACACTACTGGCATCTCTTGCGAGAAGAAAATGAAATAGAGGTCTCCCGCTTGATCTTCAGCTAACCGCTTCACTGATGTCTTACGAATGATCTCAAAACGAGTGAAATAATGCAGGACTGACTGCTCGCCTTATGCAGTAGCACTTTGCTCATTGAGTGAGCTCTTTGTCCTGAGCCTGTAGCTGCAACTTACTCACCCAAACGGATTGAGCAGGCAGGGATAGGCAAATGGAGTACGTGTTAGACGAAAACTCTGTTTACGGTCGCGTCGAAAGTAAGGGCTGTATCTGTGCGTTTTTCTTTTTAGTCTGCGTTCTCTGTGCTGTGTGTTACATAGATATCTTGCCGGTTAACACAAGCATCTGCCCTCGCTGTTTGCGTTGTATGAGAGCAGCATAATCCAATTTCTATTCTATGCTGTTCAAAACAGCGAGGCATTAAAAAGCCTCCGTATGTCCTACGAAGTAACAATGGGGTCTTGGTTGCGAGCCACTCTTCGTCAGACTTATCTTTCCTATTCGCCATTGCTCACTCCCTCCTTTGATAGCGTAGCTTGCCGCTGCATGGCTTGCTAGCTGTCAACTCTGATGTCACAGGCGATAGCAGCTACTGATAAAAGGATAGAAAGAAGGGGTCTTTAGAGCAACGCTTTCGAATTGCAGATGTCACATTATACATTCGCTGAGGTGACGCGTTTTGTAATTGTAAAAACTACATTACTATCCTCTGGTTCGTGAACACTCTGGAAGCCCCACCATGCGCGTGCATTCAGTATTCAGTGTCTTCAGCAGCTTAAACTCCAATATATCCCCTTTTCCCAAGAAAGGGACATCACACCTCACGAGTTATCCATTAACCTATCAATCTTCTATTTTCGTAGCTGTGGTAATAATCGATAAACAAAAACTTTCGGCACTGTAATAGTTTCAGAGAAGACGCCGCAGCAGTGAGTGTCCTCTCATGTACGCTCCTTCAAGGCTAGAGCTGAACAACCTTAGTCGCCCTCATAGCATGCTCAAATGGGAGCTCTGTAGTGCGCAGGGTTTCCTCTCAGCAGGGATCACCCGACGTGAGTTCTTGCTTTTTCACGACCGGTGCCCTTTGCTATAAACGACGACATTCTATGCACCAAGACACGCGGGGTTATCGACACCACAGCACAAAAAGTTTGGCTTTCAAGCTGCGCGGGAGAGGCTGTTGACAAATCGCGTCTGGCCTTTAGCTCTCACGCTGGGGCTGGTGTAGCAGGGGCCATATGTAGCTGATTGGCGGACGGTGCAGTCACGTCCGCGCGTCGCCTTTCGGCTTTTCACGATTCCTCTAATTATTTTTCTTTTGCTTCTTTAAAACACTGCATGCACTGCAGCCTCCGGCAAGCGCCCATGCTTTCTGCGCGGGCGTTTCTTCACCCTGGGTTTTTTCACCGGACGCCCACAGGGAAACGACAAATGGCCCGGCCGCGCAACTCGTCTTTGTGTTTGTATTCCTTCGCCATCCCCATGCGCGCTCTTGGAGCTCGTCGTCAGGTCTGGCGAACACGTGACGGTGGCAGGAGTGCCCAGGAGTGGAAGATCTCTTCTCCGACGACCACCCACCACAGCGACAAAGTGGACTGTGCACCCATTGCAAATTATGTAAATAGAAAGAAGAAGAAAGGGCTTGCACGAGCTCGACGTCTGTGTTTTTTTTTTTAATCTGGTTTTCATTTTTCGCCCAAGGGGCTTCCCGGGATCAGAACAGACGAAGCGGGGAAGAAATAAGCAGCACTCTCGCATGCAAGGACGCTAGGCCTATACATCGAAATGTCGCAATGCCGTGAACGGGACCGCTGAAGAGAAACTGCATCCGGAACGGGACATGCTTGCACGAGTCATTTATTTATGCTCCGCTTTGCGCAGCTACAAAGAACGTCACTGCAGAAACAGGAAAGAGAAATTGATTTGAGCACTTTACCTGAGCATTTTTCTTCACCTGACTATTCATCCTATCCTTAATTGACAGGGAGGTGTCAGTTTTTGCAAGCGCATGGTCCCTCACATTTCTCAGTTTCATGTATGAAACCATATGTTTTCCTTTAAAAAAACGGAGTAATGAAGAGGTAAAGTAAATATTAAAGAAGCCTCTCCAAGCATACTGACTTCCAGCCTTTGAATATATCAGGCGTCAGAATGAACCACACGCCGCATGTCCGACGGCATCCGGAAGCGAGCCTTCTTACAATGAGAGAATCATATTCAGGAAACATTCCTCCCGCACATCTCCCGAAGATACCCCTCTCTCTCTATGTCTTGTCCTGCCGGTCATTCGATATGCAGCCCTGCTTAGCAAGAGCAAATGACTTTCTTCATCCCTGGTCTTCCACCATCAAACAACCGATGTCCTCTGCAAAACTTTACTTGCCATGAACAATCTTCAAGCGCTAAGTGACAAGCTGACATGGCCTCTCCGGTCTCCATATCAAAGGACTATAGACATCAAATTTTCGGTTTTGTGTTTTCTTTTTTCAAATGATGCATTAGACGTTAGTATAAAAGAATCACCTCATGACATTCGCCTACGACTGCTAAATAATTTATAATCGAATTTCTTCTTGATGCTGTTCCGGTTTCATCTTCATCACCCGGACGATGGCTGTGAGCTGTAGTTAATGTTTACTTCACGAGAGGCGTGGAAAAAAGCCAACACAACTTTTGATGCGTCGTTTATTGTCATTACAGTTCTCGAAGCAGGCTGGTTTAAGTGTTTAAAGTTTTTCATTAATTAAAACTACGAATCAGAGACTATATTTCAGTTTTTTTCGCGGATCACGTGACCTGAACTCTAACAGTACATCACAGCTATCATTTAGTCCATGAAACCGAAACCGAAAAAATCACCAAGAAGAGATTTAATTTTAAATTATTTAGTGGTCGTAGACGAATACACATGATAAACAATGCATTTTAATAGCTAAAGCGTCATATGAAAGAAGAAAACATACAACTAAACTTGGTGTCTATGCTCCTTTAAGCACTTGGAGTCTTCAAATAATTTTACTATGTATCCGTGCTAAATTTTTAGGCCTAGACACGCTTGGGGAACGCCACAACAATAGGGCCCAGATAGAGGAGCGTCCGTACGCACAGGCTAGCCGGCGCGTGTTGTCATATGTAATTCGTACACTCTCCGAAAATATCTGAAGAATACAGTAAAATCTAGACGATATGAACATAGTGACACAGACTTTGGATGAGCAATATATTTCAAAAGTTCCGCCCTGACTGTGTCGTGCACAATGCCTTCAATTTCAAAATAAAGCCAGCGTTTCCTCGAGCAGTGGTGGCTGATATGTATTGGTGGACCTGCCGGTTGAGCATCAGAGGCCAGTCGGGCCGGCTACAGTGAAGAAGGGAATGTCTTAGGCACAACAGCGCCTCTGTCATGCAACCATGCATATGCACGGCCAGCGTCGCTAAATGCTTCTGCAAGTATGTACAGTCCTGGTCAAAAGTCTCAAGGCAAAACGCGTTTCGCTTCAGCCGCATAACAGAGCCATTACGGCAATATTAAAGACCAAGTGACCTTGAAATAATAATAATAATAATTGGTTTTTTGGGGGGAAAGGAAATCGCGCAGTATCTGTCTCATATATCGTTGGACACCTGAACCGCGCCGTAAGAAAAGGGATAAAGGAGGGAGTGAAAGAAGGAAGGAAGAATAGGTGCCGTAGTGGAGGGCTCCGGAATGATTTCGACCACCTGGGGATCTTTAACGTGCACTGACATCGCACAGCACACGGGCGCCTTAGCGTTTTTCCTCCATAAAAACGCAGCCGCCGCGGTCGGGTTCGAACCCGGGAACTCCGGATCAGTAGTCGAGCGCCCTAACCACTGAGCCACCGCGGCGGGGCGACCTTGAAATGCCAGCAGTAAGTTTCTTCTTGCGGTAGACAAGCTTCCTGATTGACCTGTGTTTTGAATGATCCGATATATGGAGCATTCTAGCAACATTCATTTCGTTAAAGGTCACCGCTGTGGCCTTAAGACTTTTGACGAAGACTGTACATTTGGACACCAAATCCAAGATCCTCCTAGACGGTTAGGCAACTGAAAACAAGAACAAATCTGTAGTCAGCGAATGGACGCACACCTTTGTTAAGGTACACTTCGCTATGTAGACAATCGGGACAGTCGACGACACCATTGAAAAAGCAAATGCTTTGAATTAATTGAACAGGGACAATTCAAACGGCGTATGGGGGCGACAGCCAAAAGACCGGCGATGTTCTGCGATGCTCCTTGAGCTCCGAGAATCTCCCGCACAACGAAAGAGAAGCCTAACTGAAGATAATCAAATGCTTCATCAGAAATATTATCAAAATTGAATTTAAAAAATGCATTTTTCCCTTTGGTTGAGGTGTTTTTGTTTCGTTCGGTTAAACCAAATTTTAATACTACTGATACTTTGGGATGCTTGGGAAATTGATACCAACGAGATTTGACGCCATCAATTAAGGACCAATGTTTTCTGCCCGTAACATGAAAGCACTCTGTATAAACCTTCATTATATCGGCTTGCAAATGAATGAATGAATGAATGAATGAATGAATGAATGAATGAATGAATGAATGAATGAATGAATGAATGAATGAATGAATGGTTTGGTTTGGTTTAGGGGGTTTAACGTGCCAATGCGACTCACGCTATGAGGGACACCGTAGTGAAAGGATCCGGAAATTTCGACCACCTGGGGTTCTTTAAGGTGCACTGACATCGCACATTACACGGACATCTAGAATTTCGCCTCCATTGAAATTCGACCGCCTTTCGGGTCAGCAGCCGAGCCCCATAACAATGGATGAATGATTGAATGAATGAATGAATGAATGAATGAATGAATGAATGAATGAATGAATGAATGAATGAATGAATTATATAACGGCTGCTCTAAAGATGACCAGTCCAAATTTTTAGTAAAATATTTGGCCTTAAAAAATAAGTACTCCATAGAAAGTCGTGACTGTAATCTAAACGTTACACCAGGGAATGGAACGTTGATTCAAGAAGAAATAACTTAACCTACGCGCCAGCGTAAAATCGTGCCACGGCGGGATATTTGTCACCTCATCTGCGTCTCATTTGATGAAAAAACGATAGGAGCATTGCAGCAAGGCAATATATATATATATATATATATATATATATATATATATATATATATATATATATATATATATATATATATATATATATATATATATATATATATATATATATATATATATATATATATATATATTGCGAACTTCTTAAAGTAAGAGCGCGATGAAGCTAATTACATCGTGATAACACTTCAGAGGGAGCCCATTGTTGCACCGCGCTACTCAGGAAGGTATCTCCAGCGCAACCGGTCTGGGCGCAATAGTCATTATTCGCATCCTGCTTTCTCGCGAAACACAGCCGAAATTCACCTGCGCAGCGCCCGCCGCCGACCCGCCGCGCCGCAAGTTGGAAACGAGCGGCGGGACAAACCCCGACGTTCTCTCCCTCTTCTCTTCCGAGTGTTATTAGCGGCGCCGAGGGGGTGAAGGGGGCAGAGAGCTCCTGAGTCGACGACAGCCGCGGTGCAACGGCGTCGTTGCCCGTGCCAATACGATCGGTGCGAGGAGGACGGGGGGGGGGGGGGCAGAAGTTGACTTGGCAAAGGGAGAACGTAAGAAAAGGCGAGGTGGGCGGCGTCACCAGCACAACCACGCCGGCAGCCTTGAATGAAAAAAACAAGAGGGTGAAAGCTACCTAGTGTGTGTGTGTGTGTGTGTTTGTGTTAGAATACGCGCGTGTGCGAGTGCGATGAGGCAGCGTGGGTCGTGTATATAAGGGCCGCGGTAACCTCTGAAGGGACACCATCTCCAAGCGGTGCGAGGAACGAGAGGTTTTCGCTGCACCACACGCGCACCCTCGGTCGACTCTTCTTCGTGTGATCTCAACCTGACGACATGATGAAGGCAGCGGTAAGTGCACCTGGACGGTCTGACGGCGTACGCGCTCCTGCTCGAGCGTTTCGCTCTGCGCTCAACGGAGTTGGCACTCCGAGCAACGTCTCGCACACTGCAGCCTATACCGTCGGAAAAGCAGAGGGGCACATCAGTACAAACGATTCCGGGTTTGTACTAGTGTTCCTTTGCTTCTCTCTGCCGCCTGTCCTCGCCGCTGCAGCTTGCGAGGCGCATTTCTGAAGAGAAATGCAGAGTTTGAGCGCTTTCAGCGAACAAACCGAGTTGGGAAGGCCGTAGTGAAAGCCAGCTCTGCGACCTACTCAAAGCGAACTGGTAGTTCGTTGTGAGCGGGTTTAGCTGGTGTCGACGATGAGTAGTGCTTTAAAGGGACTGTGAAGACAGATTATATTTAACCTGTGCCGATAGGCGACCGCATTCTGATTACGAAGAGACCAGCATCGAAAATGGAGATTTTATAGGATAGAAAAGAACGGAGACCGAAATACAGATGTATTTCGGCCGATTTCGTGAGTAAACTGCGGTGCGTCGACATAGTTTTTGCGGACGTGGACCCCAGAAGCAAGCCTCTACCGCGTTATAGTCGATATTCACCAAGAACATAAACTGAACGGCGTTGTCCTCAGTGTCCCTTTAAGCCACAAAGGCCTGTATTGGGATCTCAAAGTGGTCTAGCAGAAAATTAGAGGGTAAAATGCTCAGGCGCTAAAGTCAATATTTAATTTAGAAATGTTGCCATGCGACTTCGCGAAGTGTAAAGGGACTGCTGGAAATGTAATAGGTTTAAGGCACACCAGAAACCTTAAAAGTAGGCGCTTATGAATTTCTGATGGAGAAGTTCCTTGCGTTAATTCAGGGCAATGCGAAAAGAAAGGATTCAGCGCCGCGAGATGGATGAAGCGCAGCATAACCAGGGCCAGCATGTAGCTCGATAAAAGAAAATGAAATGAACTGTGATAATAGGTATATCGTTTAGGCAGTGATTAATTAATGTGCTCCGTGATGTGCATCTTCAATTTTTCTGACTATTATGAACGCAGGAAGTAGAGCAAGTGTGTACACACAAAGAGATCAAATAGTAGTAACAGAATTTGTTTGCTGCCGGTTAGGCTCCGACGCATCGAACTTTGCGCGATGCGCTCGAATTAGTGCTCTTAGTGGCCTCTGCGGAAAACTGAAATTTTCTTCACACGACAACCAAAATTCGGCAAAATATTTTTGGTTAAGTGGTTAAAATTACGCTCTCGTTTCGGATAGCGAGAAAGGGCAGTGTAAGACAACTACAGACAAGGAGCCCGCATATCGCGAGAGGGCTAAACGTTGCAACAAATTGGTTTCCGACTTATATGAGGGACGAATTTCAAAGAAACCAAAACCAAAGAGAAAAAAATTGTTAGTTGTGGTAGGCATGGCGCCTGGATAAACTCAAACGTTTGACTGGGCCAATATCACCGGCTGTGTGCAAGTGGTCGCTCGCAATTTCTTCAGCGTACAATGGTGTAAGATGTGGCTAAGAACAAACAAGCTTCCTACTTGAGACCTCTTTTTACTAAAGCGTCCTATCGGGCTGAAAAATAAAAATATTTCCACCGTAATAGTTCAACGAACAGCAGTAGAACTTGTTAAAGGTGCTCGCCGTCAGAAGAAAGCAACAAAGGTAATTAATAACAAAGCGGGGCAGTTGTGCGTGCTTTTTATTCCAAGCGAGCACTAGATTATTCAAAGCTTGTAGAAGGCAGCACTAATGTGAGCGAAGCTTTAGCACACATGAAAGGAGAATGCGAAAAAATCGTGATTAAGCCTTCGTAGATCAGGAGCGTTAACTCGTGTAAAGTCAAAGAAAGGAAAAAAAAAAACACACGATAGGCTCTGTGAACAGCACATAATTTCCGAGTACAGGCCATCTGAATCGAATTGTGACGTTGATAATCACACAGACCTGCGTCCAAAGAGGGGCAACACCCATGAAGCAGCGCAGTCACTCTATATGCCCCTGATCTTACGTGCTCAGAAACACTTGATCTACAGTGGCCACAAAAATAGTGCCCACGATGTACTGACGATTTTTGTGTGAGCGGATTTATTACGCGCATCACGAGTAAAAAAAAATTAGTTGTCGTTCACGGCAACACTAATTGACAACAGCCACGGGTGAAGCCACAGAAAAGCAGCAACTGCTGCTGGCAAGGCGTTTTTTGCTTAAAAGCTCGCATCCTTGGAGGTCATGTTTTTGCGGAAAGATTTGCATGAAGGGCATCTTTTGTTGCGAATTTCTACCGCAGCCCACGACCTCTTCGGCTCGCTCATAACCGCTTTCATACGCTCTGCAGGGAGAAGATCACTAAAGAGTATTACTGTACGTGAAGAGACACACTGATGCAGCCCGTATGGCTATTCATTTTGCGTAGACAGCAGATAAAACGCACCTGAAATACTATTCAGCGCATTAGACTGATTTTACCAGTATAAACGCTTAAATGACCGGACAGTCTGCCTCCAGTTCGTTGGGGAGCGTCAGGTTGACATTCTACAGAATGGATGCAGTAGGATACACAGGACAATAAGAAAAGTTTAACCCATATATGCTTGTTCCCTTGCACTTTCAAACTTTGCGCACTCAGGCCAGATCTTGCGGCGAAAAAGGTGCTGACACAACTCAGACGAGAGTGGGGACACACTTATTTGTCTCGTGTAAGTGCTGTTTTTCGCCGCAAGATCGTACACCAACCAGCCCCACTTTTCACCTTGTGAAAGTATCAGGCCAGATCTCGTAATTTTTTTCAGTATGCAATGCGACAATGACGAAACTTACAGCATATTCATTATGACGAAAGTTTGCAGAAATTAATTCCCGAAAGAGGCGGCGAAATAGAAGCTGGCTTATTCAGAAAATGACAGTAAAATAAAGCAGACCACATAGCACAAAGTGCGGTGCAACTAAAATTGCATTCAACTCGGTGGCATAGGCTGACAGAAGAGCAACCTTGTTTCTTTCATTCACTGATCCTTGTCTACCAAGGAATTAAATTCCCAATACATACAGCGATATTTGTAGACCGCGGTAGGACGTGGCTCTTGAAACTAATCGTTCGTCTCTCTAACAATTTTCAAGCGGTTACAGTTATAGCGCGCAAAAATGTAATAAGCAGACTGCGTCCATATAACGCTTCCATTCCTCAGGTTTCGCACATTGCTACAGTGTCACGCCTTATCGCACATCCATGAGAAAAATTATCTTTTTTTGTATATGAGGAACTGTAAGCCAGCTGTGAAAGTGCATAGGTTCACATCTGAGTAAACCTCGCCATTTTTGTTTCCGATTTCCAGCTGGTCCTCGCGGTCGGCTTGGCCGTGATGGCCTTCGTGTCGTGCGCTGACGAGCCAGAAGTCGCTGCCACCGAGGCACCGGCCGCAGGCAGCACCGAACCACCGACAACTGAGCCGGCCGCCGACGGAAAGGGCAAGAAAGAAGGCAAGGAGAAGGTCGAGGGCCGCGGCGGCATCTTCGGACCAGGCCTCGGTTACGGACCGGGAATAGGCCTTGGCTACGGTGGCTACGGCTACCCAGGTCTTGGATTCGGAGGCGTCGGCTATCCTGGTCTCGGCTACGGAGGTCTGGGTTATGGTGCCGGTCTCGGATACGGTGGTCTTGGCTATGGAGCAGGATACGGAGGCGGCTATGGAGGCCTTGGCTACGGTCGCCTCGGTTATGGAGGCCCTGGCTACGGCGGTTTAGGTTACGGCGGTCTTGGATACGGTGGTCTCGGCTACGGCGGACTTGGCTACGGTGGTCTGGGCTACGGCGGCCTGGGTTACGGCGGTGCTGGCTATGGCGGATATGGAGGCGGATACTACGGAGCCGGTCGAGGCTACGGTCAGGGTGGATTCAACTATGGTGGTGGAGAGGCTCAGAAGCGCGTGTATGGCCACACCTCAACCTATGGCCAGTCGTCCTCGTTCGGTCTGCAGGCCAACGCTGGCAGCGCGTACGGCGCAGGTCACCAGGCCGGAGGAGCCGGTTTCGAGAAGGCAGCACATGCTGGAGGAGCTGCTGGAGGACAGTACGGTGGTGGCCACATTGGCGGCGTTGTTGGCTGAGCCACTTCCCTGCATGGTATGCTATTGCAATCATAACTGCACACAATATTTCCTCGGGAGAAAATCAAAGCATATTGAAAAAGAAATATATACATATATACCTATTTCAGGGTGTATTTTAAGTGCACCCTCAAATATGTGTTTTGTTGTGCACTGGGTACCCAGTCATCGCTCATAACAGATGGTAGTGTGAAACATTCATAGCCTGGGCTACCATGGGATGGGCAAGCGTTAGGAATATCTGTTCACGAATTTATGGTCTACGCAATTTGTTCGGAGGACCATGGAATGATGGGCAACTTAGCTGGAAGTGCAACATGGACGACCATCTAAGGCTCAATTAGCCGTTAAACGATTAACTGCTGGTCCATCAGTACTCGAAAACGTCTCAAATGCTAGTTAAACTCTGTGAACAGGAAATGCTTCGTCAGAAAAGTGACTAAACCTAATTGTGGTTACTGCAGGGCAAGTTGGTGAGCACTTGGAACTGCTGAAATAATGATATCTGCAGCTAGATTTTGCTCTTGAGCCAGTCTTAAGATTGGCTTCCGGTTTGCACAAGGCAATAACAATGCATGCTGTAAAAGAGTGCTTTTTGATTCTCGCCAAATATTATCGCACTTTGGAAATTCGCCTTTAAAGTTCATAAACTGAAAATGGCTTTTATTTGTACGTCCTCGTTGTAATATCTTTGAAATTTTTCTGAAATTCGCGTGCCTCTTCACAGAGTTAATTGCTGACATTATAAATCGATTAACTTATGCTGCAGTTAGAATTAAAAACATACCGAACTGACTTTGTTGGTCAATTCCCAGTTTATATACACAAGTCTATTGAATTTTTTTTATTGTTGCGTGTTTTGCGATCCAGGCGTGTGGAACATTTACCTTCAGTGCGCAAATTTCAATGCGCCTTCATGCTGAACAAAATTCTTATCTGAATGTGGAAATTTGTGAAATTGTCATTCTTTCTTTGTAAATCCGTGTTACTCCACTCTCATAGCCGAAAGCCTGGTCCATCCTACTCCAACCGAGTCTGCGACAACGAAGAGCTGGATTCTTCATCGACACTGCCTGTCCAGGAACTTAATCATTTTCAAAACAAGCACGCTTCGAAATAAAATTTGCTCATATCATGAAAGATAACTTGTCTCAAGAAAACAGACGACCCTCAATGGTCGCCAGAAGGCCTGTGTTTGTCTGTGAATACTCTTGTTTCAATAAATGTTCCTGTTTTCCCTACGGCGAGCTTCTATGAAAACGATGACACGCAATGTCAGTAGGAAGAAACGAAAGGTTGCATCATCAACGACGAAGTCATTTTTTGCCTTTTTTCATTTATTGCCTTTTTATTGCTTAAACGTGCATTTGAAGATAAGCATTGGGGGATAAAACATAAAAAATTACAATTATTTCTAATACGTCGGCTGGTAAAACCGCTCGCAAACTCATTTTTTTAGTCCCACATTTGCCCCATATGATGATAGGAGGAGGAAAATATGTTTATTCACTAGAGTTGCACGTTGTCCTACGTAGAACAAGGGTCAGAGTAAAACAGGTAAGAAAATGCAGGTTACATCCTGCCGAGCATGTCGGCTTCGCGGACGAAGTCCTACACAGAGAGCAGCATGTTACGGGCGTTGACCACTGGTGGTGGCGTCGTGCACTTTTTCAATGAAGTGACTGCGTGACCTCTGCGTTTTGTACTTGTGGGTTCCAAACCAGATCAATGCCACAGCAGATGCCGGATGGTCGGCGGCTCTTTGGTGTCGCATGTCCAGCAAGCAACTGGCTCTAGGTCGACTTCTACCTGGTTAAAGCGCCAGGATTGTCTTTGGTAATGTAAGCACGCCATCTGGCAAGGACGTCTTCCGTGAAAGAGACTTCATGATAAAGACCATTCCTTAGAAGGCATTTCTCGGTTGCTAGCTTTGATCTTCTGGTGAGCGTACACCTAGAACGCTTGTGGGTGAGCGCAATCACTGCCGTTTCGTTTCTGATACAGTGTTCCCTCTTATAACCCTTTAGCATTCTACTCTCGGATACCCCTCCAGTAGGCAGCCTTATTTACGCCACGATGATCTACTCTGCTGCCAGACTTTCTAATTGTTCGCTCACCTGGACTGTTTAATACAGCACGGTGGTTGTCGCAACCAACTTTTATTTCAATTTTCTAAGTTATGTACATTCAAGGAAAAGTTCTTCTTCGTTGCTGAGGGATAGGGTGACGAATTTATCAACTAGTTTCATTCACGCGATATACTATTGGTGCAGTGGTTTTAACCAATACGACACGTAAGGCGGCATGAAATTGAACTGTGGCTTCCTCTGCGACGTAGTCGTACTTACAATGGCACGAAAAATGACCCGGAAGCAAGAATCGGGCGTGAAGAAAACAATAGTCACCAGTGATTAAACCTTCGTGTCTAGTTTATTGAAAGCCTTAGTCTTTATTTGCGCTGTTTTAAATTTCAGAAACTAACTACCAAAGGTTATCTTTGACACAAGAATGTACACATAATTAAGTGTTGGCGAGAAAAATTCAATATTGGAGATATTCAAACTCGAAAAATGACCTAATGAATCGGGACTTCACGCCGGGTTTAAAACTTTACATTGAATACCACAGGAAAAAAGCGCAAGCAAATCTAAATATGCCAGAACTACCACAAAAATATTAGGAATTTTTGGAAAATAAGTGAAGCATCGCTATCATCACGTTTTCTAGACTTTGCTGAATAAGAAATCCCACGTTGCTATAGCGAATTTTCAAATCATTGCGTGATCAGCAGTGTTCCCGGGAAGGTGGAGGAAAATACGTTCAAAACAAAATTTTCTTTATGAAGCTGAAGTTTTTGGCATCACACCTCAATGCTTCTTTCTTGCTATGCAGGTAACGGAAGGTGTTACAATTATTCCTGCTGATGCATGCCTCAAAGTGGGCGTGCTCCTTTAAATATCAGATTTGCTGAATTTTCCCATGCAAGAGCCAAAGGAGCCGTTGCGATGGACGTCACTGTTCAGGGGTGTGGATAAATTTTTACCACGTTAGGTTGTTTTCGCTGGTGCCAAGGTTTCAGTACGCTAGCATTTTTCTCATTTTGTTAAAACGAGATGCGGCCTCCACGGCCGGATTTGAAGTACACAAACATCCCCGCTGTATAAATTTATGTATAATTTTTGCTTTTCATCCTTTTGGGGAAAGGGAGCTTCAGAAGCCCCGTCGACAGTGCGCATGAGATGCCAGTGCACTTTACACCACCAGAAATATACGAATGGCTTTCTCTGGGTTCTTGTTGAACGTGGCGTAAAAGAAACCAAGGCATGATGACTGAAAACTTCGGGACTACAAACGCTACCATTGAACTAAAGTGGCTGTTTGAGATTGTTGGTCAGTGATCACGGTTAAAGTATGCAGCGCGAAGAGACAAGTAGAAGTCCTGTCCACTTCTTCCTTCGTCCTTGTCTTTTCGCGCTGCATTCTTTAACCATGCTACTATTGCGTAAGGTGTCTGACAATGATATTAATGAGGTCATTAAAGAATCGTTGGAGTAACGATCGTTAGATTTTCTTGACGGGGATGCTGTGCTTAGGGATGTCCCTGGGCAGTCGTCGCGCAATTGCCATGGAAATAATGATCGTGAAGCAAGCGTCACATGTGTTCGGGATGAGCCTGAGACTCCGTAAAGCAGTGAGCAGGCTCGCTGAACGATGTTCTCTGCGAGCACCGTATGGCAAGACAGCCTATGATTATGCGAAATATTACGGAATCATTTTGAGACGACGTCGAAGTGCTATGCCCAGCGCACGCTGGGCGCAGAACGCGATGCCTAAGGCAGCTCTAAACGTGGCGCTCAGGTGCCTAATGTTAGGGACACTACAAATAGCAGCGTGACGCATGGAGAGAGAAAGTTTTTGTGGGCAACAAAGCATACGTGGCAGTGTGAAGGAGGGAATACTACGTGCAGCCCACCGTGAGTGGGCGATGTAGCAAGTAGCACGGCTCCAAAAGCGGTAGCGAAGCGATGCAACGCAGCACGAAAGTGCTCACCGTACATGGTTCATCTAGAACGAGACGTGAATGGGCGAGCGCGAGGACGTGGAGTCGTGGTGGGAGGTTGAAAGGCTTGATCGCATCAGTCCCTACGCAAGGCTTAAGGCTTCCGGTGCCTCTCTAATGCTCTGAAAGTAAAAAAAAAAGTCTGCCGAGAACACTGAATGAAATTTGAAGATTGACTTTAGAGTATGACGGGGGAATGATTAGTCCACAAGCACCTCGGCTCCATTTTTCATTTTTTCATCCTGCAATGCGATCTTCTACGGAGTTAGAATTTAGTCACAAAGTTGTCACGTGGATGTGTGTCTGTATAGAGCTTCCACCGCTAAACGCTGCAGACTTTCTTTGGCTAAGCGAACCCTGACAAGCCGATTTATTTCGATTTATGCGGGTTTATTGCGTAAGCACTTATGTGATGGTTATCGACCCCGAGCAAAATCGTCTGTAGTCTACACTACGGCGGGGCCTAGTCATTCCGCTTCCGGTAGCCGAGCTGAGAGGATTGCAGGGTCATGGGCTCCAGCGGAGTGGCGATAGCGGCATTTGCCGGCCGCGGCAAGAGGCTTGAGGTCAGTGAAGATAAGGATTGCCAGATCGTTTTGCCGACACTGCCCACAGGACGTGGTGCTTTCAGCGCGGTTTTTCTTCACGGAGACGTGCGAGCGAGGCCCTTTCGGGTCGAGGATTTCCGTGATGCCCTGGCTGAAACCGGTACGCTCCCCGACGTGGTCGCGTTGGGGGCGTACCAAATCAACCATGTCTTGGCGGTTACCTTGAGGAGCGGCGAGTCAACAAAGAAGCTGCTTGCATTCAACGAGCTGCAAGTGAAGAAACGCCGGTGCCTTATCATCGACCCGGAAGACCTGCAGGTAAAGCTGCAGCTGCACTGGATGATTCACGGAGTGGTCGACGACGACATACGAACGGCGTTCGCGTCGCTTAGAAAAGTGATGGAAGAGACACGCGAGCGGTGGCGGGCCCGAGGCGTCGATGACAAGGGATCAACGACAAGGACCGTCCTACTAAAGCTGAAGCCAGGCATGAAAGCGGACGACCTGCCACACCAGGTATCCCTCGCCGGTGAGCTGGCCCTTGTCGTGGCGCCTGGACGTCCAGTGCAGTGCCTGCGCTGCCACGGGACGGGTCACGTGCGCTGTGAATGCGAGGTTCCTTGCAGTACCAAATGTAGGCGGTTTGGCCACGTAGACAGTGAATGTGTCCGCATTTACGCGGTGGCTACGGGTGCCGCATCGAACGGCGATTTGGCGGAACTTCTTATGGACGTGGCTGAGGACGAAGAATCCGCAAATGGTGCTGTGGAACTCGAAAAGCTACCGGGTGTGACGGATTCTTCGAGGCCTTCAAGCAGTGCTGCTAGGCGGAAACCTGAAGTACCAGCATCTTCGATAACTGAGGGGGAGGCGTCGAATGATGGGGTGAGTGTGCCGGCACACAAGGAAACTGATCCAGGGATCCTGAGCAAGGAGAACCAGGGCAAGGGCGGTGCCCGCACGCCAGTGCCCCCGCCCAAGCCAATCGGCCCTATGCCCATACCGGAGACGGAGACAAGGCGGCCGCCCCGGCGTCGAAGAGTCGCCGGCTAAAACGACCCAAGGCCGGCGGTCCACCCTCCGGTCGCGAACAAATATACCGACGGAGAGGAGTGATGTCGGCGAAGCACCCCGGCAGTCAGGCCAGGCGCCAGCACCGGATGGCTCTGGTGTTAAATATGACGTCTAGCCACGCGCTGGATGCGAAAGGTGAGCACGATGCGCTTAGATTCGGCTCCCTGTATGAAAATGGCACCTGCGTCCCCCTTCAAAGTTGGTACACTTAAAGTCAGGGGATTGGCAAGCAAGAAGAAGCAGAGCCAGGTGTACCGCCTTTTAATTGAGCCGAATATCGACGGCAGTGCAGACACAAAACTTAACGGGGAAAAACAGACCGAGGGCATCGTGCGACGTTTCACGTCCAGGTTTTTCGCGGTGGTGAGCCATGCAATAGGCACGTCTGCGGGCTGTGTCCTCGTTGAGTAAAGGTACTGCGCAAAATAGTACAAACACGGACGAGAAGGGCACAAGGACGGGCGCAGTCTGCGCCCGACCTTGTGCCCTTCTGTAGTGTAGTGTCATCTGCATATGCAACTACTTGACATTAAGGTACGCAGTGCTGAATATCGTTCACAAATAAAAGAAACAACAATAGGTCTAATACACTACATTGAGGTACCCCTGCATTAACTGATTTTAGACCAGATGAGTCGTTAATTTTCACAAATTATTTGCGGCTCAACAGGTATATCCTTATTAAGTGGAGGGGAACACCGCGTATTCCATAACTCTAACTTTTGCACAAGAATGACGTGATCTACAAAGTCGAAAGCCTTATAAAAATCAACGTATACAGCTAGTGTTAAAAGCTTCTTTTCAATGTTATCAATTACAACCTCCTTTTGGGAGAGGAGTCCTGTCTCTGTCGATCTTTTCTTCCGAAACCCGTGTTGGCATACTCTCAGCAGATTGAAACGTTGTGGACAGGAAGACAACTTAGTGTGAACAATTTTCTCTATGGCCTTTGAAAAGTTAGATCATATCAATGTAGGTCTATAGTTACCAAACGCTTGCCTGTCTCCGCCTTTAAATATCAGCGAAACTTTAGGAATTTTCATAAGGCGAGGAAAGACGCCGGTGGCTGATGACAGCTTAAAAATGAACGTATGAGGCGCGGCTAAGCATTCAGTTACGAACTTCATTGGTTTAATGTTCACTTCATCAACGTCTTCTCCATTACTGTTTTTCATCTTCGAAAATGCTGAGATTATGTCGCTTTCATCTGTTGGTGCTAAGGAAAAGGAGCGATCATGCTTTTTGACGTGGGTAATAGGATCTTGCGTTCTGATTGTAGGAATCGTGTTTGAAACATTTCTTAGGTAATCATTGAATGCATTGGCTAGTAACGCACCATGGAGCCGTTTATTTCTGAGCGTAATTTCTTTTTAGTTCATCCTTCTCTTCACCCCGCAGGGGCATCTGCTTCATGCAGATGCTTGTGAGTGACGATACCACGGGTTCCTGAGCATCCGCAGTGAGATCCCCGCACTGTGGTGATGGTGAGCGGTGCGTCACCACTTACCCGAGCACCCAAACTAACTGGGAAATCTGCAGCGTGCAGATGTTGGTGAGTTGTGACACCACGAGCTCCTGAGCATCCGCAGGGAGATCCCCGCAGGGGGATGATGGTGAGCAGTGCTTCACCACGGACCCGAACACCCGCACTTAGCCGTGCGTGGCATCGCCGTTTCCGGGGAAAAGGGTATCCTTGTGGTTGAGCCAATGCCGAGCGTTTGGCCCTTTAAGGCCCCTAGGCGGAGGCAACGCACCACTTTGGCCCCAGCTTCCTGTAGACGGCACCTCCGGCCTGACCCGATCGGGGAAAATCGGCAGTCTTTTGCTGCCCTCCCCTCCATCTTTCGCTTTGCTATCTCTTCCTTACCGCTCTCCTGTCGCCTTCTCCCTTCTTGGTTTTTCCTGTTTTCTTGGCGGCTAGGGTTAGCCTTGTGTGGCGAACTACCCTGGGTTTCGTCACATTTGATTACAGCAGTGGCGTACAGCTGTTGTGGGCAGGGCTTGTTTTCAAGTTCCTGTCCCGTCCCCTTGTTGGGCCCCACGATGGGTGGCTGGCACCATGACCGAAGAACACACTTTTTTTATGACTTCCTCCCTGCTTTCAAATGATTGCCCTCTTAAAGGGGGGCGGACCGATATCACATCAGAGTTTTTAACAAAAAGAAGACAACTTTTCCAAAGTACCACATCTTCCACAGCAAAGAAACAGAAAAGCCGGCCAGTAAAATATCCCCGTTCCTTGTTTCAAGAGTTCTCACAGATTCCGTGGGCCCTTAGTACAAGGTCACAAAACTGGCTTTTGGTGACCTCCTGCCCGAACTGCTCAACAGAACTCAAATATCAAAGCTTGCGAACATTGAAACCTTTGCCGATATTCCTGTCTCCGTCACACCACACAGATCGTTGAGCACAGTATGTGGTGTCATCTCAGACAATGGCTTTCTACACCTAACAGAGGAAGAGATGCTTGAACGACTGTCTCCTAAAAACGTAACTAATGTCCATAGATTTACAGTCCGCCAAGAAAACAAAGAAATTACAACAAAACACATCTACCTGACCTCTGCCTCCTGTGCTAAATATGCCTCAAATGACCACCAGTCGGACGACTGCGATGGCGTGCCACGCTGCGCAAACTGCGGAGGCGACCACGCCGCTTATGCAAGATATTGTCCTGCCTGGAAGAAAGAAAAAGAAATAATTACAATAAGGACAAAAGAGAATATCACATTTAAAGAGGAAAGAAGGCGTTCTGCAATGTCGCAAGGCACTTTCTCCTACATACCCCACACAAACTTCGCCGATGTGGTACGTGGGCGCGGCGCACCACTCCGGTCTCAGGCACCTGCTCAGCTCACACACAGTGAGGCTGAGACAGGGCCATCTGCACCTCTGGAAGATGCAGTCGGCACCAAGTCGGCAGCACACAAGGCTTCATCCGTTCGGGAGAAGCCCACAACACCCCTTCCCGCGGGTTCCCCGCGGAACTCCAACGCCTCCAGTGAGGCGATGGACAAAAGTCAGAGCTCGCCTGTTCTGCGGCGGTGTCGGAGCTCAATTGATCGCAAAAAAAAAACCCTAATAACAGCCCTCAACAAGGAGACACCTAAGGTTCTTAATTTATCCTTTCCCAAACTTATCATGGCGTTCCTTATACACCGCAACTACCGTAGAATTCTAAATGACTATAGTGATGTAACAGATATCTTAAATTCTGTCTCCTGCAGCACTGCGTCGGAAGGAGACCAAGTTGGGAAGAAAAATATTTTTAAAAAAGCATGAAGTCTTTCCCCATGACCGTGAGAAGACGAGTAGGCTCTCTGGTGGAGTTGCTATTGTAGTTCAGAGCGGTGTTGCAACCCACGAAATCAAGCTCCAAACAAGATACGAAGCAGTTGCAGTCACCGTTCTGAACTTTTAAACAATTACCATATGCTCTCTATATCTTCCACCACATTTGTAGTGTACGTCAACTTTTTCCACCCTAACCAGCACGGCTTTTTAAAAGGTTTATCTTGTGAAACACAATTAGCCCTCTTTATTGACGACCTTAGCTCTAGCATTGACCTTAACATTCCTGTTGACGCCCTCTTCCTCGATTTTGAAAAAAGCTTTTGACAAAGTTCCTCACAAATGACTATTCCTAAAACTTTCTCGTCTCAATCTTAACGAGCATGTTTTTAATTGAATATGCAGCTTTCTCATTATTCGGCAGCAGTTTGGTTTTGCTAATAAATGTTCATCTTCTTATTCCTCTGTTATATCTGGGATACCTCAGGGCACCGTCTTGGGCCCCCTCCTTTTTCTCATTTACATTAACGATTTGCCTGCTAACATATATGTTCTAACAA
This sequence comes from Amblyomma americanum, assembly GCF_052857255.1. NCBI lineage: Eukaryota > Metazoa > Arthropoda > Arachnida > Ixodida > Ixodidae > Amblyomma > Amblyomma americanum. The sequence continues at coordinate 325,495,849 of NC_135497.1, read as the reverse complement.
TCGCATATTCGCTGATGATTGCGTTACCTACCGGCCTATTACTAACAGCGATGACATTTTGCTTCTTCAGTCTGACATTCACCACGTACTAACCTGGTGTAATACAGGGCGAATGTCTTTAAATGTGAAAAAAACATCTCTGCTATCATTCCACCGACGTCATTCACAACCATCTTCAAGATATCTAACGAGGCAAATCGCGTCCTTGGTTACTTTCGTTGAACCCTGCGACTAGCACCCCCATTAGTGAAATCCCTTGCTTACTTAACACTTATCCGTCCCAAATTAGAATATGCATGCGCGATCTGGGACCCTCATCAAAATAACCTTTCCACTACTCTCGAATCTGTACTGAATCGCTCAGCTCGTTTCATTTTCTCAGCCTATTCTTATCATGTAAGTGTAACTCAACTAAAACGCAATGCTCAACTCACAACTTTAGCGAACCGCCGGAAAATTTCCAGACTGTGTCTGTTTCATAAATTCTATCATCATCCACATCTCAACTCCATTATCAGCCCCGCACATCGCATCTCCAATCGCACAAACCACGGGAAGGCAGTCTACCCTCCCCCTGCCCGCACTTCTGCGCATCTGTCATCATTTTTCGTTCATACAGCATGTGACTGGAATGACCTGCCAAACGCCATCGTTGATCAGATCGACTCATCGTCATTCAGATCCATTGAAGAAATTTACTGCTGAAGTTCCACCCCCTCATGTAATACCCCTTCAATGGGGCCTTTGAGGTATTAGTAAATAAATAAATAAATAAATAAATAAATAAATAAATAAATAAATAAATAAATAAATAAATAAATAAATCTAACCATAAAGGGCGGTTCCCATGCAAGCGAATTGGCGAACAGAGAGAACGGCGGAGCGGCGCTTCGAAGCGGTTCGCGAGCTTTCGTTTCACATGCATCTCCGCTGCGCGTTTCCCACCGCTGCGAAAACCAATGTTGCTGGCAAAAGATATGCGCTTGCAACCGGTTTTGGTGGCCTGCAAACACAAAAAAGTGTAATATATAAGCATTATTTTGTCATTTATTTTCACAATTTGTTTAAATAAATATAATTCTTGCGTTTTAAGCATTAAAGAACAGTTTATACAATTTATTTTTTAAACAAAAGTTCGTACGTGTGGTCTACAAACTCGCGTGGCAACGCCGGGCCGTCATTGGTTGAGATGGAGTGCTGCCGCGTCGCCGCCGCGAAAATTTCCAACTTGCCCGAACCTTGCCGCTCCAGCCGCTGGAGCTTCCTCCGCCGCTTGAGAGAGGGTGTACTCGCCGCGGCGGCGGAATTCGCGAGCGGTTCGCTTGCATGTGAAACAGTCTTAACACTACAAGACCCAGAGGAACTTTATAGGCAGTTACCAGAGCAATATCTGGTAGTCGGAGATTTTAATGCGCACTCGTTTTGGGGGAGTGAACAGACACACTAGGGGTCGAGTTTTAGACGATTTCATTCTGTGCAACCAGGCTTGCCTGCTCAGTACAGGAAAACCCACATATTGCTCTTCATCCTCAGGTAAGATGAGTTGCATAGACTTGTCGTTTAGCTCTCCATCTGTTTTTAGCGATTCTAAGTGGGATGTTCTTGATAACCCGTACGGAAGTGATCACTTTCCAGTAGCAATTAACTTTTCATCACCACCATCATCACCTTTCACAATTTCTCTCCTAACAGCTCCGGATACACAAACAAGTATTAGCGAACAGGCCGACAAACTAGGGGAACACTTCGCCACGGTTTCTAGTTCCTCACACTACACACAATCATTTTTAAAGTACAAGAACACAACTAAAAAACGACTGCTGACAAGTGGCAGCGCAAATGAACATTACAATTATTTATTTGCACTAAAATAAATCCGTAGAGTACTGTCGGCCGGCAAACAGACAGCACCAGGTTCTGATGAAATACATTATGAAATGCTTGCTCACCTCTCCGAAGATGCTGTAGAAGCTCTTATGAAATTCTTCAATAAAATATGGCAGTCTGGAAAAATGCCAGAGGCGTGCAATAATGCCGCGATTGTGGCATTCCTGAAATCTAAAAAACCGCCAACCTCGGCTGGTAGTTACAGGCCAATATCACTTCCGAGTTGGCTTGCCAAAAGTTTTGAAAGTGTGCTAATTATTAGGTTAATATTCATCCTTGAATCACGCAAAGCTCTTGATATCCACCAATGTGGATTTAAAAAAGCATGTTGTACAAATGACCATCTCGTCCGTTTTGAAAACACAGTCCGTGAAGCGGTCATACAAAAACAGCACTGTATGGCAGTATTTTTTGACTTTGAAAATAATTATAATACCACCTAGAGGTTTGGGATTCTTCGTGACCTAGCGGATCTAGGTATCCGTAGTAGGATGCTGAACTGTTTAAAAGACTTTCTTTCTGACCGTTCATTTCATGTATACCTAGGTGGCATGCTTTCGAAAAAATTCATCCAAGAAAATGGGGTACAGCAGGGGTGTATTCTAAGTACCACGCTCTTTATTGTAAAAATGGATTCCGTATCGCAAATATTTCCAAATTCACATCATGTATTCCATATATGTTGAAAACCTTCCAAAATTCATGCACATCCTCCAGCTTAATAACATGCGAAAGACAGATACAGCTTAAACTGAACAAACTAGCGACTTGGGCAGACCAAAATGGATTTAAGTTCTCTCCACAAAAAACAGTTGCGGTCCTTTGCTTGCTGAAAAGAGGCTTGCAGATTGTTCCCTTCCTACACTTGAATGAAATTGTTCTGCAAGTAAAACAAGAGCATAAATTTCTTTATATAACTTTTGACAGAAAGCTCACATTCTTACTCCACATAAACACCCTCAAAAAGAAAGCTTCCCGATCTCTAATATGCTGAAGGCACTCACGGAAACATTTGGGGTCCTATAGGTTATGCCGTTTAAAGATCTATCGCTCCGTAGTATTGTCCACTTTGGACTATGGATGCATTGTGTATGGGTCTGCAAGACCAGCATACCTAAAAAACTGGATCCTGTACAAAACCTGGGTCTTCGTCTCTAAACTGGTGCATACAGAACATCCCCCATAAACAGTCTATATGTAGAAACAAATGAACCATCTCCTGTAAACAGAAGAGCAATGGTTACCTGTGCATATATACTGAAAATAAGATCCTTACCAAAACACATTTGTTACGCCACAGTTATCATGTGCACATCTAGAAAACTGTTCAATAATAAACTACAATCAATCAGACCTTTGTTATTACACTTTGAAGATACATGTTATGAACTGGGAATAGTAGATATTCTACCTGAAATTACCCCGAGACACGATTTATTGCCCTCATTGTACTTCCTTCCCGCTGCGTGTGGCTTCCCGCTAACACAGTTTCTTAAGAAACAAACAGCACATGAACACTTACTACAAGAATACTTGGCTTTGAAAGAGAAATGTTCAAGCTATATGGAGTTCTACACGGATGGCTCGAAAACAGCGATGTACGTTGGAAGCGCTATAGTACAGGGGAAATGGGGAAAAAATTGTAAGATTGCCAAGTTATGTATCAATTTTTACTGCCGAATGTTATGCAATATGTATGGCTCTGGACAAAATAGTACATGAGAATATTGAAACAGTATAATCTACACCGATTCCTTGAGCCTACTCACAGCGCTACAGTTAAGAAATGCAATTGAATCCATTAGCAGACAGCGTCATACACAACATAAAAAAAGTCACAACACAATGACATATGATAAGGTTCTGCTGGATCCCGAGCCACGTCGGCAGAGAGGGTAACTGGAGAGCCTACTCAGCAGCTATACGAGCTCGGAGTGGTGCAAAAAACGATTAATCTATCTTATAAAGACTGCATGAAGTTGATACAAAAGAAATTGAAGAACAAGTGGCAGAAATAATAGGATAAGTAACTGAACAACATACTGCACTTCATAAAGCCCACCTTAAGGGAATGTAAGTCGTGCAGACACCTGGAACGTTTCATTGAAGTAACCTTATGTCGCCTTCGCATATTACCCAGACACCTGACACACAACTACTTAATGACGAAACAAGACATACTTGTATATGAAAGACGTGGGGACGAGCTCACACTAAACCATACTTTATTCGCATGCTCAAAACTTGAGAAACTATGAAAGAAGTGCTTTAGTCAATTTTATTAGGAATGCATTTCGTTTCATCCAGCGCTGCTCTTAAGTGATAATGCAATTGTTGACATGCTCTATGTTTTTAGCTTCCTAAGAGAAGCAGGTTTTGTTCATAAATTGAGTGTTTACTCAGTGCTTCGCTTGATTTTACTATACATCTCAGCCACTTTCTCTCTCCTGAAAAGAAGGCTGAGTCTTTATTTTGTTTGGTTGGGGTCCTCGTGATCCTTTCCAAGTCAAGGATGGCCACTGAGGTTACCTGACCCTCTTCAAAGCTTTTACTAGTCGCCATTTTTAAAATGTCGATTTTTCATCATCACTAGGAAGCAAGTGTAACGTTTTAGGCCCTCTAAACCACCTATAACGTTTGACATCTTTATAAAATTCGGCAGAAAACTGCTCTTATACCCTATGCTTGGCGCATGATGGCCTTAGCTGCCTATGTGCCATTAAACACAACACAACACAACATAACGCAACACAATCTTTCTCTTCATAAGGACGCACAATTTTGTTTATATTTTTCACAGCGAATTCAGATGACTCTTCAGAGCGCACTCGAAGAGGTTACTATAGAACTCGTGGCTCGCTTTTTTGAGGAAAAATTCATTTTATTTCTGTCTTGAATTTTTTTACCTCGGCAGTGTCCTTGGATTTGATGAATTCGTTCTATAAATGGTTTTTAATCTTAATCCTTTTGTGTAATTCATTAGAAAGCCATGATTTTCTTGCCTTCCTATTCGTCCTGATGAGTTTACACGGAAAGTGGTCGTTGTAAATACAACAGAAGGCCTCAAGAAAAACCCCATAGGCGGCATCAGGTAAACCGTTTCCGTAGACCTCCAGCCAGTCAGTACTACCAATGGCCTGGTCAAATGACTCAAGCTGTTGTAACTGAATCGCACGCCTTCGAAATGTTTTGTGCTGACGTCTATAAGGTGTAATGACTTTTGTGGTCAGAAGAAATATGGCCAAATGATCACTGATGCCACATGGGATCGCTCCTGACAAAGCTGTCCGGTCGGGTAAACAATTCGATATGAAGTATTATATTAACGTTTAACTCGTGTCTGTTATCCTCGTGGTGTCATTTGCAATGTATTCAAAACCATTCGATTCAATCACAGAAAGGAGTTATTTACGGACATTTGAGGCATCTAATAAATCTATGTTCAAGTCACCTCCCAGAAAAAAGCACGCACTTGTCTTCAGTGGCGTAGCTGTAAACTTTCTTTGAAAGAAATTTAGGAACACTTCCAGACGGAGGGTGATACAGCACAGCAGATATGTAGGATTCTTACTCTTTTTCTCTTCCCGCACTAATATATGTACACAGCATTTCAAAGGACTCATTTAGTTCAGTTAGCTCTGAAATTACACAATAGTCAAGACAATCATCTCCACGCATGGAACGCCTCCTCCTCTTTGTACGTCTTCTCGGATAGAAAAACGCTGGTAATACGGCCAAATATTTAGCGCGTTTACTCGTATACTCATGCATAGGTGTACGCATATATAAGAGTTAGAAGAGTATGTGCGGTATATGACCGGGCCGAGTATGATAAAAGTTGTGCGGCTAGGAGCATCTATGAGCCCTACTAAAATGTGCTGTGTGGGACCTTCAAGTCAAGTAAGGCCGGCATCTTCTCGGCCACCAGATAGACCGCAAATATTTTTTTTACCTGTTAGCGCCACCTGAACTGAATTAAAGAAAAGCGTGCGACTCTATTCAGCCAATGAGATTTGGCTTCGATTGGGATGGAAATTCGAGGCACATTTAGCGCAGATATATGAACAAGTTGATTTTCTGGATAGTTCTTTTCAGATGGCCGCACCCGGTTCGTTGCTAGCGTTGCAAATTGAATTAGAGAAGAAATGGCTTTTGTTTATGGCTCTCAACTATCACGATCGAGTACTAGTGAGCGAAAAAATTTCCGGAAATTTTGCTTTCTTAAGGCGCAAAATTTTCAGGCGCGAAAAAAAGAAATATTGACAGGACGATCATGAAAATAGATTAAAGAAATCTCCAATAGCACTTGGATATACCCTCCATCAGGTACGTAGGCAGTAATTTTTTTGCGGGTGCCCAACGTAAAGGGAGGAGGGAAGTTGCTTTTTGGCGCACGCCCAGTGGTAGCTTTGCAAGGATCGAAGGGGGAGTCCCCCCCCCCCGTCCCCCCCCCCCGTCCCCCCCCCCCCCCCTTGAGTACATGCCTGCCCTCAATGGTTGCTGTGATGCTTTTATTCTAATGAATGCGTATACTGGGTGGGTGGAGATAGGGTGGGGTGGTGGGTCTGTGGTGAATGGGAGGAGGGTCGAAGGTGGGTGAGCTTTTGTAGGGCAGCTGGCTTTCACACTGTCAGTGAATTTGATTTCGGCGTCGCTTTTTCGTTCCGGTGCTGCGCGTGCTTCTAGTAGGTGAAGATAGGGTGAGGAGGTGTACTGAGGGTGGCAGTTGGTGGGTGGCACCCCCTTAGCTAGAGGAGAGGGGTGGGGAAATGGCTGGTGGATACATGGTGGTCCGGAGGGTGTAGGGTGAAAACTTAACTCACCAAGGCTCCACACAGATAACGCTGGCATTTTCGACATGTGCTAGTTGTCCGGCTATGGCAGTAAAACTCTGTATGGCAGAAGAAAGAGAGGAGAATAAAGCTTTGGCTTTATTGTCAACCAGAGGTATGCTGGCATGTTTATAAACAGCTTGCTACTCTTCAGGGGGGTGGTTGTTGGGGGGGTTCGCGAAAGTGAAGCCCACGGATGATGTGCAAGAGGTGGAAAATTTCGTGGGTGGAATGGTGTCCAAGTGTTTTTCACATTAACCCTCCGCGGTGGTGGCACAGTGGCTTCGGTGTTAAGCTGCTGACCTCATGTTTGCGGCTTCGATCTCGGCTGCGGCGGCAGTGTTCCGATTGTGGCGAAATATAATAAAAAGAAAACACTCGTGTGCTGCGCGATGTCAGCGCACGTTGAAGAACCCCAGGCCGCCTAAATTAATCCTGAGCCTTCCACTACAGCGTCCGTAATAGGCAGAGCATATGTGTCGTTTCGGGGCGTTAAACCCCACTTTTATTTTCACAGTGCCGCAGAAACAGCTGAAGTGTGCTCACAGATATCTAGCGCTAACTATAAGAAATATGTGCAAAGCAAAACACGCAACCAAGTTCCAAAAATGCACAAAAGGTGTGATCTCGAAAGTTGTTTTCCTTGTTGGACACAGCTTTTTAACTCGGGAGAGGAAAGAGTTGACGTGGAGTGCCAGCTGCTAAACGCATATAAAATTAGAAAACACATCAGGGAGCTGTGCGTCAGTGTACCACCATTATCTTTTGATTGGCAAGGAATTTTCTTCCTCAAACCCAAAATGTTCATGTTTTACCTTCCTGGGTTTGTTTTTATTTCTGCGCGGTCCAACGCTGGCGTTGCGAGACACGCCACTGCTGCTTTTGTTTCCTTGCTTTCTGCAGATTTATGTTCGTTGTCTAGATTGTAGTGACTGTGTTTTAATAACTGTTATTTGTTGTCCTGAAACCATCCTGTGTTCTTGTGCCTGTGTTTCAGTCATTTCCTGCTGATTTATTGGGAGTCTGATTTGCTGATTTATATGATTATCAAACAGCGCAGCGGCACAAGGAAATAGAAGAGAAGACTGACGTGTACCGTTACGGTGTTTGACCTTAGTGCAAATCTAACTCGCGCAACAACTCTTGCTGCTTTAAATTGCACAATATTGATGGCTAATAGCAAAGATGACATCCAGCCATGCTAGGAACTTGAAGAGGTAAGAAGCTCCGCTCTTGCTCGGCGGCAATTCACATTCTATTAACGTAATCTCATGTTTGATATATTAGTAAAATATCTAGCACGTTTTGGAGGGAGGTTGTGTTTTTGTTTGCCTCCGTTGCAGAACTATGGAAGTCGGTCTAGTGCTGAAATGTTGACCTGCTATATTCCTGATTAAGTCTTGATGCGCTTTTCCTACTTTCAGCCGCCAAATTAACTGCTCTTAAAACTGTAATATCCTGATCTGCATGAACTATGATTTTGACCTGCTTGAGGCGGCAAACAAACGAGTGACGGACCCGGAGCGCACCCTGTGTTTCGAGAGGGCCACACAGATACGGACGGCTCCGTAGCCTGAAAATCACCCCGCCTCCAGCCTCCGCTCAGCCAGGAGGTACATCGCCTTCAGCGTCGCTACAGCGCGAGACAGATACATCAACGTCAACCTCAGAATCCTCATTGTCGCCAACCTCAACAATACAACCATGACCATCACCGCTTCATCTGTGCCAGTCCTGGGAGGCGTCCCTGGCCAACCAGAGCCCTGACCTCCAGCTGCTCCTGGTGGACCGCGTTCGGCTCGCCCGGGGCATCAGTTAGACCCTGAGCTCCACCCGAACAGGTGGCCACGGAGATATAGGGCGTTGGCCCTCGCCGCTACCTGGCACCTTTTTTGTTGTTGTTGCCTCTGTAAACAGAGCGGTAACCGGCTTCTTTCTCTTTGAACAAAAAGTTATAACAGCCATGAATAATAAGCGTACACTGATCTCCGGCTGTGAGAGGAGTTAAACATGCTGATCTGAACGAGCGATGCCAGCTTATTTGTGTGGTAAACATTATCTGAGACAACATAGAGTAAAGCGCGCAGAAAGGACAGTGTCAAGAAGGGTCAGTCGCAGACGGCACGCGCTGTTTTGAAATAGTCCTCTGCCTACAGCGCCACTCGCCGTCATGAAGCGGAAAAGCACTGACCTACACTTCACGCTGCGAGAGTCGGCGCACCTACCCGTGTAGCTATCGCGAGCGACCGTGACACATGATTAAAAAAAACAACAGGGGCAGAAGCAACAAAGTGGCCTTCTTCAGGAAAATTTCCTGGACGACAAACTATATAGAGGGTTAGGGTTGCATACTGACCATCAAGCTCATGCTGTGCTCTAGTTTCAAATTCACGATTGCAGAACGGCAAACTAGATGGCGCCTCATGTCTGTTCTCCGTTTATTCCACGCGGCCTTGACGCGGACAAGAGTAATTAGACTCTGCGAAGCGAAGGTTGAATTAAAACGTATTACGAAAAAGCACAGAAACCTCACGCTGAGTAACACCGGAAATATGAAGGCCGGAATTGAGTAATTTGTTTGAGATGAACAGTGATTAGGACCGTCTCATTGACCGCAGGGTGCATGCCAGTGAGGAAGGTCAAATCTTGGGTTAGCGTTTCTTCAGCAATTCTTTTTTGTTTGAAATGTTTTCTGCATGTTGCAATTGTTTCTCTTCGCGATTTCATTCCATGAAATGATGATTACTAATGTCGCGTGTATATGTGTTCTTAATTCATTGCTACGTTGGTCCTGAATAGGACCGATTAAATGGAGAGGAAAGAGATGGGCGCAGTTTTAACGTGATGGTTTTAAAGAAGCACTCGACAAACAATGTGACTCGTGGGTAACGTGGATAATGAACAGAAGTAGCATATTTTGTGTTTATTCTTCGCATGTGTGTCGACATGGTGTCTTTGGTTTACTTTCTTCCGTCATCTGAAATTACGAGCGCACTCCGGCAGGAGGGAAAGAAAAAATAAAACTCAAGCCAACAATTTTTTCCAAGAGAAATTATTATTGCGTAATTCCACTTACCGAATCTCCTGCCGTAGCTCTAAGTTCAAGTTACGAAACAAGTAAATAGGCAATTCTTACCCAGCAGCAAAATAAAAAATAAAAGGGATAAGTATACAAGTTAAGAAAAAGGACGAACTTCGCACATTTCTAAGCGGAAATGAGGGGAAGGTGGCAGCGTCGTTGAAAGTGACTAAACATGACCAATCAAAGGACAGCGTACTGTATCTTTCGATGGAATCATTTGGGAAGAGGTTTGTTCCATTAGTTTTTTTTTTGTCAAAAACCTCTTTTAGAGCTCAGATGGAAGCGCAAAATCATGAAACTATTATAAAACAAAGGAAAAAACCTGCCAAGAGAAAAAATGGGCAGAGAACGTGTATGTTTTTTCAGTTGTCTTGCGTTTTATTTCACCAACTAAAGGGACTCCTTTTACGCTGAATTCAGGAAGGACGTACACGACGTATCGGCAGGAAAGATCAGGCCTCTGTGACAAGTTTATGACAAGAAGTTTCATCCACCAGCTGAAATGAGCGTTCCCAATTCCGCTGACATGAAAGTGCGAGAAAAGTCATTCTCAAAAGCTACAGGAGCAGGGCCGCGCACTCAAGTGCTCGTATGGATGCGAGTGAATGTTGAAGGGAACCAGAATGCCTGTGTGTCAAAAAACAGGATGCTCTGCCCCAAGAAGTGCTGCAGAAATTCGCATGAAGGCTTTCCGCTGCCGCATTGCGCTCCATTGTCTGAAATAAATTCTTAGAAACCATTTTGACGCATCCAGGAGATTCACGGGGTATACTTTCCAGTTCTGCACAGACAATTACTGTAAAACCTGCGGCAAAACTTGCAATTTACCGCTTGCTGTCAGCTGTCAACCTTTGTGTCTTACAGGAATCCAGAATTCGGCAGCAATGATTCTCTTGTTGGACTGTGCACCATATCACACTCCGTGCACAAATGGTCCTGCCAAGGTTTGTTGCTTGATACCGGCATTGTAGGCCCTGGCAAAATGACAGTATCCCCGAAAGGCGCGGGTTCGATTTCGGCCGCGGCGGTCGCATTTCGATGTAGGCGAAATGCTAGAGACCCATGTGTTTTGCGATGTCACGTGGTCGAAATTTTCCGGAGCTCTCCACTACCGTGGCCCTCATAGCCTGAGTCGCTTTGGGTCGTTCAACCTCACCAAGCGACCAACTAGCCAACAATGGCGCTATGAGTAGCACTCCCGGCCCAGCACTAAATCATAAAAAAAAGAGGGGCGAACGTGCAAGTCCCCCCCCCCCCCCCCCCCCCCATACTAATAGTTTTCACTTTCATTCATTTCAAGATGAATCCTTCTTCAACAATAGGAACTCGCTCTCGTATGATTTTGGGTGGCCCTGAGGAGAACTTTGATTACTCTTAGAGCTAAGTTGCGGAAACAGCAGCACGAAAAAAATCTGCAGTTTTTTGGTACCGTAAAAGCATTCACAAAAAACCTTTCTTTTTGTAAGCAGCGCTGACTCTGTTTTAGTATCATGGAATCGCAGCGCTAGCAGACAAGGACACAGGGAGGACACAAACACACAAGTACAAGTGTGTTTGTGTCCTCCCTGTGTCCTTGCCTGCTAGCGCTGCGATTCCATGATGTTCGATCACCCCAAACTCGCCCAGAAACATACCCTGCATCTGTTTTAGTATCTTTCATTGCGGTCTGTGTCCACGTGTTCTGCACGGAAGTCACAACACTAGGTTATCATGCGCTCTTGAATCCTTTCTCATTGTGGTAAATCTGGGATGCTGCAACCTGCGTAGAAAACATCTCTTAGGTTTTTGTCCTAAACAATTTTTGGAGAATGTTTGGAACTTTTGCGTTGTCATTGCTGGCCAGAAACAATAAGGAGCAACGTACTTACATTGTATCCATTTTTAACAACCTCTGATACTGGCAGCAACGCCTTGAAACTGGTGTTGCCAATCCCGAAGTGGGCTTCTTATTCTTACTTCATGCTATATTAGGAAACTGCAGAGACTACATAATTAGCTGGTCTTACTTCTTGTGTAGTGGTGTGGTCGATTTGTTAGGATGTCTGCTATTTGTCCTAAAGTATCGGTTCCATTTTCGGTGTTGGGATGTGCTACCAGGCCGGAACGAAACGTGAACAGCACCTATGAACATGAACAAAATACGTTACTCTGCCCTCTTATGGTTTATGGTTTATGGGGGTTTAACGTCCCAAAGCGACTCAGACTATGAGAGACGCCGTAGTGAAGGGGTCCGGAAATTTCGACCACCTGGGGTTCTTTAACGTGCACTGACATATATATATATATATATATATATATATATATATATATATATATATATATATATATATATATATATATATATATATATATATATATATATATATATATATATATATATATATATAAATATATATATATATATATATATATATATATATATATACACCAAAAGTGATTTCTGGCAGCTGATTTGGTCAATATAATATAAAATCACCAAAAATTGAAGAAACATAACAGGATTTAATTCACGACGTTTCGGCTGGAGGGCCAGCCTTTTTCGAAAAAGGCCGGTCCTCCAGCCGAAACGTCGTGAATTAAATCCTGTTATGTTTCTTCAATTTTTGGTGATTTTATATATATATATATATATATATATATATATATATATATATATATATATATATATATATATATATATATATATATATATATATATATATATATATATATATATATATATATATATATATATATATATATATATATATATATATATATATATATATATATATAGAGAGAGAGAGAGAGAGAGAGAGAGAGAGAGAGAGAGAGGCTATGTCTCTCACCAGAGCAGGATTTGGCCACCTTGGTGTAGTACTTGGCCACAACCTTCTATGATCAAACTAATTAACCCTCGGCCCTCAGTCTCCAGCGGCTGCGGAGCAACTGACCACGGCGGCGGTCAGACCTGTGACGCAGCGGAGGGTGCTAAGAATCTCTGGCTCCGGACAGGCCGCCATTGGAATCTGAACCTGGCAACGTTTAACGCTAGAACTTTATCTAGTGAGGCTAGCCTAGCAGTGCTGTTCGAGGAACTGGCGGGAATTAAATGGGATGTGATAGGGCTTAGCGAACTTAGGAGGACAGGTGAGGCGTATACAGTACTAAAGGATGGACACATACTGTGCTATCGCGGATTAGAGGATAGACGAGAATTAGGTGTGGGATTCCTCATTAATAAGGATATAGCTGGCAATGTAGAGGAGTTCTATAGCATTAACGAGAGGGTAGCAGCTGTAGTAATTCGGCTGAATAGGAGGTACAAGCTGAAAGTAGTGCAGGCCTACGCGCCCACATCCAGCCATGATGACCAGACCATTGAAAGTTTCTATGAGGACGTAGAATCGGCAATGAATAAAGTAAAATAACAGTACACTGTACTGATGGGCGACTTCAATGCGAAGGTGGGCAAGAAGCAGGCTGACGACCACGCGGTAGGTGACTATGGGATAGGTTCTAGAAATAGCAGGGGAGAGTTATTAGTCGAATTCGCAGATAGAAATAATTTACGGATCATGAATACTTTCTTCCGCAAACGAGAAAGCCGGAAGTGGACCTGGAAGAGCCCCAATGGTGAGACTAAAAATGAAATCGACTTCATACTATGCGCTAAACCTGGTATCATTCAGGATGTGGTCGTCCTCGGAAAGGTGCGTTGTAGCGACCACAGAATGGTAAGGTCTAGAATTAGCTTAGACTTGAAGAGGGAACGGAAGAAGCTAGTGAAGAAGAAGACCATTAACGAGTTAGCCGTAAGAGGGAAAGCACAGGAGTTTAGGATAGCGCTGCAAAACAGATATTCGGCTTTAACTGAGGAAGACGATCTTGATGTTCATTCAATGCACGATAATCTGACATCAATAATTACGGAGTGCGCAGTAGAAGTAGGCGGTAGGACAGTTCGAAAGGATACCGGGAAGCTATCTCAGGTGACGAAAGATCTTATTAAGAAGCGCCAAAATATGAGGGAATCTAACCCTACGGATAGAATAGAACTAACGGAGCCATCAAAGTTAATAAAGAAGGGCAAGGTAGTTGACTTAAGGAAGTTTAATATGGAGAGAATCGAGCATGCTGTAAAGAACGGAGGTAGCCTAAAAGCAGTAAAGAGGAAACTAGGCATAGGTAAAAACCAGATGTATGCATTAAGAGACAAGCAGGGCAATGTCATTAGCAATATGGATAAGATAGTTAACGCAGCCGAAGAATTCTACACAAATCTGTACAGTAGCCAATGTAATCAGAGCGTTAATGTGAAAGACAGCAGTGCACAGCAATGTGTCATCCCGCCAGTAACGAAAGATGAAATAAAGAAAGCCTTAGGAGCAATGAAAAGGGGAAAAGCAGCTGGGGAGTATCAGGTAGCAGCACATCTGTTGAAGGATGGAGGGGACATCGTGCTAGAAAAACTAGCCACCCTGTATACGCAATGCCTTATGACCTCGACTGTGCCAGAAGCTTGGAAGAATGCGAGCATTATCTTAATTCATAAGGAGGGAGACGCCAAGGTCTTGAAAAATTACAGGCCGATCAGCTTACTGTCCGTTGCCGACAAAGTATTTACTAAGGTAATCGCTAGTAGAGTCAGGGCAACGTTAGACTTTAATCAACCAAATGATCAGGCAGGCTTTCGTAAAGGATATTCCACAATAGATCGTATTCACACTATCAATCAGGTGATAGAGAAATGCGCAGAATATAACCAACCTCTATATTTAGCTTTCATTGATTCCGAGAAAGGATTCGACTCAGTGGAAACCTCAGCAGTCACACAGGCATTGCGTAATCAGGGGGTAGAAGAGCCTTATGTCAAAATACTACAAGATATATATAGCAACTGCACAGCTACTATAGTCCTCCATAAAGTCAGCAATAAAATTCCAATAAGGAAGGGCGTCAGGCAAGGAGACACGATCTCGCCAATGCTATTCACCGCCTGTTTACAGGAGGTATTCCGAGGCCTGAATTGGGAACAGCTGAGAATAAGAATAAATAGAGCATACCTAAAGAATCTGCGATTCGCTGATGACATTGCCTTGCTGAGTCACTCAGGAGGTGAGCTGCAAATCATGATCAATGAGTTAGACAGACAGAGCAGAACGATGGGTCTAAAAATTAACATGCAGAAAACCAAGGTAATGTTCAACAGTCTAGCAAGGGAAGAACAGTTAACAATTGGCAGCGAGAGCCTGGAAGTTGTGAAGGAATACGTCTACTTAGGGCAGGTAGTGACAGCTGATCCGGATCATGAGAGGAAGATAACTAATTCCAAAACACTGTAGCGCAGCAAAAGACGAGGACACAAGAGACGAGAGACGAACACCACGAGCGCTAACTTCCAACAAATTTTATTCTCCTGAAGCATCACATTTATACACCAGAAAACAGTAATCACACGTGCGAACAGTATCGATTTCTTAGAAAAACGAGCTCTTTATCTGAGAGGAGAATGGAAGGTGTGCTTACACACGAGCATCCTGACCTATTTATCTTTTCGGCTTCAATGATTTCGCGCGTTAACCTTTCTATACTTTTTCCTATTACAAGACTTTTATCAAAGAAAGGCTTACAGGGTTTTGACTTGAATGCGAGAATGTGGTCAACCAGCGATCCGCCTTGCCCGTTTCTGACGTTGCGAGCGTGTTCCATTAGGCGCTCGTTCAGACACCTCCCCGTCTGGCCGATATAGTGTTTCCCGCATGACAAGGGAATTTGATATACAACACCTTCATCGCACGTGACGTAGGGCTTCTGGTGCCTAGTTGCGCATACGCGCGCTTTGTTGGTGTTGGTTTTTCCCAGTTTGCACAACGTTGCAAGTTTTTTCGGCGCCGAGAACACGACGGTCGCATTCGCTCGTTGACCAATTCTTTTTAAATTGTGGGAAATCTTGTGTAGATAAGGTAATACAACAAGGTTTTTCCGTTCACGAGGAACTGGGTTTGGATTACATTGATTTTCTGGTTTCATTCTGTTAACAAGTTTTTCTGCAACAGAAACTTCAACATGGGAGGGGTATCCGGCATTAGTAAGCCTCTTGGACTGCTCTTGAAAACTATCGGTCATCATGTGCGGACAAGATTTCTGGAGAGCATTTCGAAAACATAAATTGACAATACCTCTTTTTATCAGTTTTGAATGAGCGGAGTGATATGGCAGCATCGGCTTGTTGCTTCGCGGCTGGTAGGCCCAGCATATGTGATGAGCGTGAAAGGTGAAGTTAATATCTAAAAATCTAATGGAGATATCGATGGGCAATTCGCATGTTAAAACAAGCGGTTTAAAATGTTTTGTCATGGTAGTTAAAATGCTATGAGCCTTTGACTCAAGTGAGCCTTGGTCACACTTAACAAGAATAAAAAAGTCATCAACATATCTAAAGACCTTGATTACGTCCAAGCTGTCAAGGTGGCTGGAAACAGCCTTGTCAAGTTTTGTTAAAAACAAATTACTCAGAATTGGCGCTATGCACGACCCGATGCATATCCCTTCTTTCTGAAGGTAGGGTTTTCCTTCCCAGTTAATGAACGTTGACTGCAAGTAAATAGCTAAAATTTCTAAAAAACTGCTCGCCGACACACCCGCCGCATTCTGGAAAGCAACACACCCGAACTTATCTATGCACTCCTCTACACAGCACAGCACCTTGTCGTTCGGCAGCGAGTAATATAGATCCTTAACACCAATGAAAATGCAACCATGCTGTTATCAGAGCGCGACCGAACAAAGTTTAAAATTTCGTCAGATTTCTTAACCATAATGGGGTCGTCAAGAGGTAAAAGGTTAAGTAATTTGTTTTTAACAAAACTTGACAAGGCTGTTTCCAGCCACCTTGACAGCTTGGACGTAATCAAGGTCTTTAGATTTGTTGATGACTTTTTATTCTTGTTAAGTGTGACCAAGGCTCACTTGAGTCAAAGGCTCATAGCATTTTAACTACCATGACAGAACATTTTAAACCGCTTGTTTTAACATGCGAATTGCCCATCGATAGCTCCATTAGATTTTTAGATATTAACTTCACCTTTCACGCTCATCACATATGCTGGGCCTACCAGCCGCGAAGCAACAAGCCGATGCTGCCATATCACTCCGCTCATTCAAAACTGATAAAAAGAGGTATTGTCAATTTATGTTTTCGAAATGCTCTCCAGAAATCTTGTCCGCACATGATGACCGATAGGTTTCAAGAGCAGTCCAAGAGGCTTACTAATGCCGGATACCCCTCCCATGTTCAAGTTTCTGTTGCAGAAAAACTTGTTAACAGAATGAAACCAGAAAATCAATGTAATCCAAACCCAGTTCCTCGTGAACGGAAAAACCTTGTTGTATTACCTTATCTACACAAGATTTCCCACAATTTAAAAAGAATTGGTCAACGAGCGAATGCGACCGTCGTGTTCTCGGCGCCGAAAAAACTTGCAACGTTGTGCAAACTGGGAAAAACCAACACCAACAAAGCGCGCGTATGCGCAACTAGGCACCAGAAGCCCTACGTCACGTGCGATGAAGGTGTTGTATATCAAATTCCCTTGTCATGCGGGAAACACTATATCGGCCAGACGGGGAGGTGTCTGAACGAGCGCCTAATGGAACACGCTCGCAACGTCAGAAACGGGCAAGGCGGATCGCTGGTTGACCACATTCTCGCATGCAAGTCAAAACCCTGTAAGCCTTTCTTTGATAAAAGTCTTGTAATAGGAAAAAGTAGAGAAAGGTTAACGCGCGAAATCATTGAAGCCGAAAAGATAAATAGGTCAGGATGCTCGTGTGTAAGCACACCTTCCATTCTCCTCTCAGATAAAGAGCTCGTTTTTCTAAGAAATCGATACTGTTCGCACGTGTGATTACTGTTTTCTGGTGTATAAATGTGATGCTTCAGGAGAATAAAATTTGTTGGAAGTTAGCGCTCGTGGTGTTCGTCTCTCGTCTCTTGTGTCCTCGTCTTTTGCTGCGCTACAGTGTTTCGGAACTATGTACCAACAAGTCCAAAAAGCCACGCTACTGAAGATAACTAGAAGGGTAAGAATAGGGTGGAGCGCATATGGCAAGTTCTCGCAGATCTTGATTGGCAGTTTACCAGTTTTCCTCAAGAGAAAAGTGTACAACAACAGCTTTATCTTACCTGTACTCACCTACGGGGCAGAAACGTGGAGGCCAACGAAAAGAGTTCAGCTTAAGTTAAGGACAACGCAGCGAGCCATGGAAAGAAAAATGATAGGTGTAACGTTAAGAGACTGGAAGCGGGCAGAGTGGGTGAGGGAACAAACGCGGGTTAATGACATCCTAGCTGAAATCAGGAGAAAGAAATGGGCTTGGGCAGGGCATGTAATGCGAAGGCAAGATAACCGTTAGTCCTTAAGGGTAACGGAATGGATCCCAAGAGAAAGTAAGCGTAGCAGGGGGTGGCAGAAGGTTAGGTGGGCGGATGATATTGAGAAGTTTGCAGACAAAGGGTGGATGCAGCTGGCAAAGGATAGGGTAAATTGGAGAGACGTGGGAGAGGCCTTTGCCCTGCACTGGGTGTAGTAAGGCTGACGACGACGACGACGACGACGATGATGATGATGATGATGATGATGATGATGATGATGATGATGATGATGAGAGGCTATGTCAGTTGGACTCGGTGGCCGAGGCTGCGCCGTTCTTGTGCGCGGGGGAAGAGGCCCAAATTCAGGCGACTGTTCGCGGATACGGCGGCTGGGTCGCTGGTGTAGAGGTATGAGGTCCGTAGTGATGCTGTGCGGAGTGCGATAGTCGGGAAGCGTACCCAGCACTGCTCCACCAAATGTTACGAGCAATTCGAAGGAGAACCTCCGGAGAATACACGTAAAACTGCGGTGGTTCCTAAGTGGTCCGAGCGCGCGAGCGAGAGAGAACCATCTTCTTTCTCTACAAATCCAGGCGCTTCTACTTCTTCTACTGTGGCACATATCAGTCTCTCTCTCTCTCTCTCTCTCTCTATATATATATATATATATATATATATATATATATATATATATATATATATATATATATATGTGTGTGTGTGTGTGTGTGTGTGTGTTACCATGTGGAGGGTACTTCGATGTATATATCACTCCACTGATTGCAGCGGAATATCTAGGTTCCAGGCAAGGAAAGCGGCATAGGAGTCTATTCGTTTAAATTCGGCCTGGTAGTGCACGTTAATATGCTATTTTTTTGTTTACTTCAGGATGCGTTGGCAATCTTTAGGCGGCGCCTGCTCCACAATATATATCACATTTGCAAATGGCCGTATTCGCCCCTATGCTTGTACGGCAGTATTCACCCGTATTATTCATTTTTACTATTCCCCCGTGTGCTGTGAGACATCAGCGCACGTTAAAGATCCAAGACGCCCTAAATTTATTACCGGTCCTTCAAAAAGGCGTCCCTCACAACCGACGCTCAGCTACGGGGACATTTAAGCCTACAAACTAGCGTTAAGTGCGCAACAGAGTTTTATCTGGTGTGTTCAGATTCTCGGTAATGTAAGAAGGCGTGTCCCATACTTTATTACAGTCGATAAGCAACCAATTCCGATGCATTCAAAATAACGTTGAACGACTTGTGCGTGACAACATACCCTGTAGTGTCTTAAAATGTAATTCATACTCAAAGTTAAGACTTTTGAACAGCCCCGCTACTTTGGGCTCTGTCTCGTGTCCGCGATTTCAGCGCAAAATGCCTGTATGTAGTAAAGGTGATCTACACTATTCGCAGCCCTTGAATTGGATTGCAACAATACACAGCATCTAGTTGAGCCAAAGAGCATTGAGGTGTTCTCTCTGAGCGTGAAAACAACTAGAGCTCGAAGAGCTTACCAGCAGGTGAAAATATTTAGGAAAAGGTGTTTCAAATAAATGCACTGTCCCCAGCTTGTTTACGTGACGCCTTAAAGAGAATGACAACTGGCCAAAGCGCGTTTCAAGAAAACGGCGGGAGTGAAAAAGCCCTGCGTTTTATTGACGTAGACAGGCATGAGATTATCGGTGAAGCGAGGAATGCTAATATTATTTCGGCACTGCAAGTCGCGCAGGGTGGTATGAAGTGACGCTTGGTGGAGAAATCTTGGCGCTACCTTCTGTATCCCATTCTGTTACATCATGTCAGAATACATGACCTATATGTTGTTACTTGTGTTCTAATTTCACTTATAGAAAGTGGGTTTACGCTTTTTTAGATTGTCTATTCGACAAAATACCCCGCAGGGGGTCGTCTGCAACTTGCAGGCGTTGGTGAGTGGCGACACCACGGGTTCCCGAGCATCCGTAGGGACATTCCCATAAGGGGATGATAGTAAACAGTGCATCACCACGGACCCGAGCACCCACTCTTCGCCGTGCGTGCTATCACCGTGTCCGGGGAAAAGGGGACCCCGGTGGCTGAGCCGATGCCGTGCGTTTGGACCTTAAAGGCCCCTCGGCGGAGGCAAAACACCACTTTGGCCCCAGCTTCCTGTAGACGGCACCTCCGGCCTGACCCGACCAGCGGAAATCGGCAGTCGCCCTTTTCTATCCTCCCCTCCATCTTTCACTTTCCTATCTTCTTTTTCACAACTCTCCTATCCCCTACTCACTTCTTGGTTTTTCCTTTTTTCCTTGAGACGAGGGTTAACCTTGTGTGACGAACTACCCTGAGTTGCGTCATATTCGATTACAGTTGCGGTGTACAGCTGGAGTGGGCAGAACTTGCTTGCAAGTTCCTGTCCCGTCCCCAAGTTTGGCTCCATCGTGGGTGGCTGGCACCGTAGCCGAAAAACACACACACTATAAGGGTAACCTTCTCTTAGAAAATGATCGCCCTCATAAACGATGGTGGACCGAAGTCACTACGCAGTTTTCGCAAAAAAAAATGAAATCTTCCCCAGATACCACGTCGTACACACGGAGGTACCTGAAAAACAAGCCAGAATCATCTCCTCTTTTCTAGTTTCAAAGGCTCTCACGGAATCATTAGGCCCTGGGTATAAGGTGACGAAGCTGGCCAGTGGCGATCTACTCCTTCAGATCAAAGACAAAGCACAGTATTCTAAGCTCTCAAACATAGCAACCTTTGGAGAAATACCTGTTTCTATCAGTGCACATAGATCCCTCAACACTGTCAAAGAGGTGATTTCAGAACAAGACTTCCTTGCTCTGACAGAGGCAGAAATGCTAGGGGGTGTCAAGAACCAGAATGTCACTGCAGTACAGCGCATAAAAATCAGGAAAGTAGACAAGGAAGTTCCAACAAAGCACTTAGTTCTGACTTTTGCCTCCAGCCAACTCCCTGATACCATTGAAGTTGGTTACGTGAAAATAGCAGTCAGATCATACATCCCAAATCCTCGCCGGTGTTTCAAGTGCCAAAGGTTTGGCCATGGATCGCAGAGTTGTAGTGGCCGCCAAACCTGTTCTAAATGTGCATCTAATGAGCACGAATCTAATGTCGGCAATGCAACCTTAAAGTGCGCTAACTGTAAAGGGGACCACCCCGCGTACTCGAGGTCGTGCCCGACCTGGAACAGAGAGAAGATAATAATAACTATAAAGACAAAGGAAAACGTAACTTATCAAGAAGCACGATAAAAACTGCCCTCAGCCTTCCAGTTCACAGCAGAAACAAATTTCGCCGATTTGGCGCGCAGGGGCGGCACACCGCACCAGGCTTCGGCCACAGCCCACGCAAAGCCTGAGGCAGGGCCACCCCCGCCCCCGGCAGACGCAGCGAAAGCTGCCCTGCCACCTCTGAACAAGGGCCCGCCGGCCCATCAGTCGGCAGCCCGCAAGGCTTACCCCAGTCGGGAGAAGCCCACAAACCGTACACCCGCGGGTTCACCGCGGAAGTCCAGAGCCTCTAGTCTGTCTGTCTGTCTGTTGATGCCAGGAAGAAAGAAAGGAAAGTGCACAGGCCTGCTCACCGGCTCAAGCCGAGCCACAATCGCTACCACGTGCAGATAGTAGGAGAGTTGAAAGATGGGACAGAAAGACAGGATAGTAAAGACGCGCTAAAGACAAGGCCGATCCCGGAGGTAGTGCAATACCGGGCCAACCGGTGGCGGGAAAGAAGCATCCTTCATACTCCCCGCCACATTTCCAAATATAAGGTTAATTGGACCCGTAACAGATATTCTACGGGGTCCGGACATTCGCCTCTAGTAAGGCGATGGACATAACACAGAACTCGCCTTCGCTGCGGCAGAGGCACAGCTCCCTGGAGCGAAAAAGAAAAAGACCCCAGTATTGGCTCCCCCAAAACCGGTATCCTATGTTTTAACTACACTCGTCAAACATTGCGTTCCTTATACAGTGGAACTGCCGAGGACAAATGAATAACTACGGTGACATAAAAGAGCTTTTAAACACAATGTCCCCGGTGGCTTTATGCTTACAGGAGACCAACATAGGTCCAAAACAAAAAAATATTTTAAACAAGTATAATCTATTTCGGTATGCCCGAGAGCGAGCAAGCGAACTGTCTGGAGGTGTTGCAATTGTCACCCAGAATGGTGGAGCAGCCCGCGAGGTCAAACTTAAAACCAAATACGAAGCCGTCGCAGTCACCATCCTTCATTTTAAAACACTCACAATATGTACCATATATTTTCAGCCACACCTAACAGTAACACTTCATGATTTAGAATCCGTTTAGAACAGCTACCAGAGCCATATCTGCTAGTTGGTGATTTTAATGCTCACTCCGGTTTTTGGGGAAGTGCACACACTGATGCAAGAGGTCGTATTTTGATTTTATTCCAAGTAATATTGTTTGCCTTATAAGCACCGGCAAAAATACATACTGCTCTCCGAGCACGGGAAAAATGAGTTCCATAGATTTGTCTTTTAGTTCACACTCTCTCTTTTGTGATTTTAAATGCGGTGCCATCGATAACCCGTCCGCAGCGATCACCTCCCTGTATTAATAAGCCTGACATCCCCACCGCAAGTCACCCCAACGAAACCACGACGGTGGAAGCTACATTTAGCCGACTGGGCTCTTTTTAGAGAAAGGGCTAGCTTAGATAAAATAGTTTCAGATGATCTCAGCATACACGAACTGAATGAAGCTATCACAAACTGCATTCCAACCGCTACACGCCTAGCAATTCCTCGGTCATCTGGAGTAGTAAAGAAGAATAAGAAAATTTGGTATACACAAGAATGCCGAGATGCAAAAAAGAAACAAAACAAAGCTTAAGGAATTTTCCGTAGGTACAAAACGCAGAAGAATTTCATAAAGTTCAAAAACTTTAGAGCAAAAGCTCGATATATTCGCCTTAATGCAGGAAAAACTTCATGGCAAGGTTACGTGTCCTCAATAAACAGCTCAATTACGTCAAAACAAATTAGGGAGATGGTGAAAAAGATAAATGGCAGCTACTCCCCATTCACAGTTCCTTTTCTCTCAACCCATGGCATACAGACAAATTTAGAACAACAGGCAGATATTTTGGATGAATATTTTTCTGCAGTTTCCAGTTCATCTCACTACACAGAATCATTCCTCAAATACAAAAATACAGCTGAAAGACAAAGACTGCCGTCAAGTGGCGGTACAAATGAACCCTATAATAACTTATTTACAATTCAAGAAAATAATAAAGCACTGCCCGCTGGTAAGCAATCTGCACCAGGCTCAAATGAAATACATTATCAGATGTTAGCTCATCTATCTGAACCGGCTGTGGAGGCACTTTTAAATTTTTAAAATAAATTTTGGGTATCGAGGAAACTTCCCGAAGACTTTAAGATGGCCATTATTGTTCCAATATTAAAACCCGAAAAATCCTCTACCGTTCCTAGCAGCTATAGGCCCATAGCTCTGACTAGCTGTCTAGCGAAATCCTTAGAAAGGGTATTGAATATCAGACTGTCATTCATGTTAGAAGACCGGGAGCTTCTGGATGTCCATAAATGCGGTTTTAAAAAGGCTTGCTCCACCACCGACCACCTGGTTCGTCTTGAAAATGCTGTTCGTGAGGCTTTTAATACAGACAGCACTGTCTAGCTGTCTTCTTCGATTTAGAGAAGGCATATGACACAACGTGGAGGTTTGGGATTATTCAGGACCTGGCTGAACTGGGCATCCGCGGCAGGTTGTTGAACTGCCTTATAGATTTTTTGTCTAACCGTACATTTCATGTCCGCCTAGGCTCAACCCTTTCAAGGAATTATATCCAGGAAAATTGAGTCCCTCAAGGATGTATTTTGAGCACAACACTCTTTATTGTAAAATGAATTCTATCAGGAAAATAATCCCAAGGTCTGTTATGTATTCTGTCTATGTAGATGATCTCCAGATAGCTTGCACATCCTCGAATACATCAACATGCGAACGACAGATACAGCTAACAATCAGTAAACTGGCAACATGGGCAGACCGAAATGGCTTCCGTTTTTCTCCACACAAATCGGTGGCCATTCTTTTCTCACTCAGACGAGAAATGCAGATACATCCCACCCTACACCTGAACGAAATTGACTTACCCGCGAAAAAAGAACATGAATTTCTAGGTATAACAATTGACAGAAAGCTCACCTTCCTGCCTCACATAAATGCGTTCAAAAAGAAAGCTTTTCGATCCCTGAACATACTCAAAGTGCTGTCGAGAAAACACTGGGGAGCCGAAAGGACATGTCTCTTACAAATATACCGCTCTGTAGTACGCTCTACCCTGGATTACGAATGTATAGTGTACGGGTCAGCGAGACTATCGTACCTTAAACGGCTAGATCCAGTACATAATTTAGGTTTGCGTCTCTCCACTGGTGTATACAGGACATCATCCATAAACAGTCTCTACGTAGAAACCAATGAACCATCGCTTACAGATAGAAGAGCCATGCTCACATGCTCATACATTCTAAAAATACGTTCACTGCATAGGAATCTATGTTACCCTATCGCTACAAAGTGCTTTCTAGAACACTCGTCAACAACAAGCCGCAAGCTACTCGGCCACTCCTCTTGCGATTTTCAGAAATGGGCCGGAACCTCGGCATACTAGACATATTGCCAGACATTGCTCGAAGGCGAGGTCCACTGCTGCCATGGCACAATTTCCCTGAAATCTGTGATTTCACTGTTACACAGTCCGTAAAAAACAAATTCCGCAACAACATATAATACAAGATTTCCTCACACTTGAGGAAAAGTACAGTACTTTCGCAGCTTTTTATACTGACGGTTCAAAAACAATTGCATACGTTGGAAGCGCAGTTGTACAGGTAAATTGCAATAAAATAGTAAGACTTCCAAAGTGCGCTTCCATCTTCACTGCGGAATGTTACGCCATCTGTGTAGCCATAGAAAAAATAGTAAATGAGAACCTCGCCAACAGTATTATTTACACAGATTCGCTAGTGTGCTCACAGCCCTTCATTCTATAAATGCAATTACCCCGCTGCTTAGCGACCTCATACAAAAACATTACAACAGCCATAGCTCAAGGACAAAACTTAAGACTCTGCTGGGTACTAAGTCCTGTCGGTATAAAGGGCAATGAAAGAGCAGATTTGTGCTCTGCTCAAGCTTGTGACAAGCAAATTAAAACCGTAAATATGCCCTATAGAGATTTCATGAGCTTACTACATAGTAATGCAAGGAAAAATGGCAGTCCACTTGGAGCAACGAACTAAATAACAAACTACACTTAATAAAACCAGTCCCAGGTAAATGGAAGTCACGTGCGCACCAGAAACGTTTCAAGGAAGTCATTATCTGCCGTCTCCGGATAGGTTACACACACATTACACACAACCTTCTGCTGAAGAAGAAGACAAACCAGTTTGTACATGCGGAGATGAACTTACAGTCAATCACATTTAATTTCATGTTCTAAACTGGATAAACTACGGAAAAAGTGTTTTTTTTCTGTTTTATAACCAATGCATCCCTTTTCATCCAGCACTGCTCTTTAGTGATAATGCAATGGTGGACATGTCTTGCGTTTTTAGATTTTTAACAGAAGCTGTTTTCTTAAAAATATGTAAATCATGACCCAGTACTTCACCTGATACACCTCAGCCATTTCTCATTCATGAGAAAAAGGGTGACGTCTTTATTTGATTGGTTTGGAGCCTCGAGATCCTTGCCCTGGCAAGGATGGCCGCTGAGGTTAGCCGACCCCTTTTAAAAGTTTTTAATAGTACCCATTTCTAGAATATTT
This sequence comes from Amblyomma americanum, assembly GCF_052857255.1. Taxonomy (NCBI): domain Eukaryota; kingdom Metazoa; phylum Arthropoda; class Arachnida; order Ixodida; family Ixodidae; genus Amblyomma; species Amblyomma americanum. Next base: position 325,469,847 of record NC_135497.1, on the reverse strand, counting down.
TTCCTTCATCATCATGAAGTAATTCTAACTATTTAAGCACTCTGCACCACCAACGATTTTCACATTTCTATTAAATTATCGAGAAATTTCTCCTATACCTCGAGCTTGGTGCATGATGGCCTTAGTTGCCTATGCGCCATAAAACCCAACAAAACACAACACAACACTTTTCGACAAAATAGCGCTACTTCGGAAAACTAGCGCTACTGAACTGCCGACAAAAGGAATGGCGAAACAACGGCAGCTCTCAGCGCGCATCATTGCTTTCGTACGCATGAATTTTCTAAAGCGTGCAGACGGTTATGAGGAAAGGAAAGGTGAGACAAATGTATCTGTGCTGACAACTGCTCCAGACTGTGTAGAAAGGGATGAAAAGAGTAAAGAAGCGGGGACGGGTGAGAGAGCAGTGTAGACACATACCATGCATGTATAGGGGGTGAGTGGGCCCTGAAAGAGCGCACGATGATGTACATATTAAGGGAGAAAGTTGAGCTAGTCGATACACGCTCATTTTCGAGAAACAATAGCGCTACAGACGTATCAATAGCATAGAAGTAATGAGGCATCACCCTTATGGTATGCGCCACGTACACTGTCGCATTATTCAACGCAAGGTTAGTTCTTGCCACCCGGCTTCGCCAAACATTTCGATTCTTGAATTTGGCTGGCGTTCGACTGACATCACGTTCGCTTATTGCTTGCAGTATCGGACGGGAAAAACGGTGTGCGCTGATCGAAAAGGTCTTCTTAAAAATGTTTCACGGCGTTTATAATGCAAATTATGTGACAACGGGCACTTCGGACAAAAACTTTCCTTTACGCAAAAAACAAGTAGGTTCGGTGATGATTAGTTGTCGTTCCCTTTGAGAGCAAACACGGTCTGCCGAACGTGGCTGGAGCAGCCTTGCTGCAACTGCTACACGTCGTATTGGCGATGCGCCGTGGGTTTAGCAAGTGCTTCTGTGGTCGCCATAAAACCCGCAATACGACCTGGGCGTACTGCTGTGGATTGCCAACTATGGCGAGCCATGCAGGACACGACACTCTTGTCACGACAGGTGTTATTATCGCCGTAAGTATTCCTTCAGATGCAACAATTTTTCACCCATATGATATATCAAAATTACGAAGGGCACTCAAGACTATTTACGTGTTTTGAAGGCAAAAGCATTTAATTTTTACATTTATATTTTGTTCCTTCCTTTCTAATGACACACTTACACATAATCATACAGTCGTAAGGCAACGCACACACTAGGTTCATCTTCATTCGCCAAATAGCAACGCGCATTTCTGGCCAATTGGACTGATAGCGAGGACGGACACTGTTAGATCTAGGCATGCTTATGGGCCTTCACAGCATATGAAGCTCACGAATGGCTGGGTATCTCTGCGACCCAGACGGGCTGCATGCGCGCATTTACTTTCGGAGAGTGTGTACAAGTTCACTGAAGTGCTTAAAACGCATGCAAATGTTCCTGAGTGGCTGTCAATGAAAGACCCTTTGATGCAGCTCATAGAATATTAAACTGACAATGCCCAAATGAAATGAATTGTGGGCGTATTTTCTTGATATTTTTTGTGTTCTGTATTGCTTGCAGCTTGATTGTAGTTTGTCCAAACCCGACAACAGAAAAGATATTTCTAGCCAATGGGTTGCGTGCTCGGCTCGGATTTTGAAGGTTCTTGGTTCAATTCTTGCACCTTCGCAAGAAATTTTTTTTTCTTTGCTGGTAACATCAATGGGGTTCTTGTGGACTCTTTTTCTGGAGACCGACGAAGCCGGTTTTCGTTACTTATGGGCCATATAAAGCTTCCGCCTTGAAAAGTAACCGATTTCTTTTCTGTACTTAGACGAACCCAGAACCTGTATCGGCTAGCAGCATGAAACACTTGTTGCATTAAAAAAAAAGAGTCATGAAAATTTTGGTTGAAATTATGGATGATGTGAGTGAGTGAGAGAGTAAGTGTTGATGCATCTTCGGCGATGAGTTTCTCGGTGAGTAAATCAATAAACATGAGACTTTTTACCGGGCTCCCTTGTTACGTCATTCTACTGTTCTTCAGTGAATGGCTAATTTGAGCCTCCAAACGCGCAGTATGGGTTATGGTAAGTGCATGTAGTGAACGCTACAAAACGACTTCTTTGCTTTCGCTTCACACGGGCTTGGTGAATTTCGCTTACTGTGTTTTCAATTTGGGGAGAAAGCTAATACACCACCTTAAACACGAAGGTGAGATCATACATATTTTTTCATATAGCAGGTTCAT